>NW_028243261.1:0-94119 GCF_964263255.1 Lissotriton vulgaris
AATTGTAATTTTTACCCACCCGCTAACCAACACTTTCCCTACTGTTGCACTTTTTGGAGTGGGAATAGTAATTTTTACCTTCCTGCTATCCAACACTTTCCCTACTGTTGCACTCACTGGAGTGGGAATAGTCATTTTTACCCACCTGCTATCCAACACTTTCCCTACTGTTGCACTCACTAAAGTGGGAATAGTCATTTTTACCCTCTCGCTATCCAACACTTACCCTACTGTTGCACTCGTTGGAGTGGGAATAGTAGTTTGTACCCACCAGCCATCCAATACTTTCCCTACTGTTGCACACACTGGAGTGGGAATAGTAAATATAACTCCCCGCTAGCCAACCCTTTCCCTACTGTTACAGTTGGTGTAGTGGGAATAGTAATTTTTACCCACCAACTATCCAACACTTTTCCTACTGTTGCACTCAGTGGAGTGGAAATAGTAAATTATTCCCCTCCGCTATCCAACACTTTCCCTATTGTTGCATTTTCTGTAGTGGGAATAGTAATTTTATCCCTTACGCTATCCAACATTTCCCTACTATTATAGTAAATTTGGTGTAATTTAAAAATATATATTAATTTTAATATTTTAATTTATTATATATTCTTTTCATATTACATGTTTATTTATAGAAAACGTAATGCATTTATAACTTTTGTTATGCTTCAAACATTTTATAATTAAATAAAATAATAATGTATTAATATTATTGGTTAATATTTATTAATATTATTAAGTTAATATATATATTTTTTAAATAACTATGTATGTTTAATTTTTTGTATTATATTTATCTTTTATCACTTTTTAACATTTTGAAATAATTTTAACTGTTTTTATTTATTATATTTATTATTAAAATAATGTAATACTATTTTAAACATATTTTAAAAAAAACAATATTTTTTACAACGATTTTGAAACTGTGATATTTTGGTTTCAATATTTTTGTACTTACCATTGTAGAGATAGACAGTCGATATTCTGTTCATCGATATTCTAAACTCAATAATATTCCTGTAGCTCGATATTCTGCTCGTCGACATTGTGTCCGTAATCCGTTCTGTTCTACTAAGGGGCCGATTCCGATCCGAGTTGGAAAGCTCTCCGACCGAGCCGGATCGAGAGTGTTTTCCGACCGAGCCAGACTCCTGCAGTACGACCAAGCGAGTACGATGCGGCCGTATGCTGCCGGTCTCGGTTCTGTCGGACTCCCAAAGAAGTCAATGGGCGCTGGTCATACGACGCGTACATGGGCTCCCACTGACTAAATGGGTACGTCTCGCACAAGGGCCCCCCTACGGTGGGTACGCGTCGGTGCCATCCGCACCGTACATGCCTGTGTCCGAGTCATAGGGCTATGGGTGACAGGGGGTCTGAAGTGGACCCCCAACGGCAACTTCCCGGATGATTTGCAAGCCAGACACTCCGGTTCGCACCGGCTGTCCGATGTGTGCATCGTACTGGCTCGGTCGTAAATCGCAACCATTGCACGCCACGGTTAGCTTACGGCCGAGACGTACAGAGCGGTTTGGACCAGGAAACGACTCAGTCGGCAAATTTAACGTAGCTTGCATCATACTTGCTCGCTCGTACAGCTGTACGAGTCGGGCGGAAAACACGCGTACGTCTTGTAGTTTTTCTGGCCAGATCGCGTTCGGTGCTCTTCCGACCCAGATTGGAATTGACCCCTTTGTGGGGTAATTTGGGCTTTTCAGACAATAGATTGCAAAACTATTATAAAATGCTCTAAACATCTTGTTGTTGTTCCTCTAATAACTGACTTTTTAACAATGGTTTTCCCACCTTATTTACTTGAAAATTAGGGCACTGTATGTCTCTTGCACAAACTATTTTTTCTTGTCCCACTCACTGCATTTTCTCAGCATGAGTACCTTTCTATTTTTCTAGCACCCTATAAGAACCTTACCAATAACACAACATCTTATTTTCAGAAGAGGAAAGTAGCAATCAAGCACCTATTTGAAATGACCTCTAATTTCTCCCTTAGTTATATGGTTTTTGATAGTCTGATTGTGTCTCGCACACTCTCAAATTGTTATCTTTTATTTGAACTGCTTATGTTATTAGAGGTCTTCCTTCATTTTTCTGAGTTTCCCAAACCTCATTAGCCATCTCCAACAGAGTTGTGGGTTTACAGCAAAATACTAACAGTGATATTTTTTGATAGAAGATACTGTTGTGCTGATCGAACTGTAGTAATGTATTGTGGTTGTATTATTTTTAATTAACACTCCAAAAGAAAGGGAGTGACCCCAATAACCAAGAGAGGGGGTACCACAGGTAAACAAATACAAAAGCTCTCTTGGGTGAATTATTTGTTGCACAATAATCCCTAATACAACAACCAAACTCTCATATTCATACACATTCAGTCAGAGACTCCCAGACCCCACTAGTCAATTATAATATATATGAGAAGTGGCAAAGTAAAACATAAAAAGGTTTATTTTATTTTAAATTCAGTTTCTCTATCAGGTTCCTCAGATAAAAACACTTCCAATACATTACAAATTACATAAAAAACAATATTTCATCATTAAAACTGTGAGAGACAGCAAATTTCCAGTGCAAACAATAAATCACATCAATAATAGGTTGTTTCCCGTGGAATTCATCTATTAAAGTGTGCTAGAATCCACAACCCTCTATATTTTGTTGGACCCCACACGTTCCTTGGATACAACCAGTTTCTGCGAACAAATGCGTTGACGCGTTTCGGTGATACTATTCTTATTATAACTAACTTCTTCAAGACAAAGTGTATTGTTACAGTCTCTCATGTAAAAATTCCTATAAATATAAATATATATATCAACAACACAGTAAAAAGCAACATATCAGAAAGTGTTCTTTATCATTTCCATACTGGGAGTCTCTGACTGAATGTGTATGAATGTGAGAGTTTGGTTGTTGTATTAGGGATTATTGTGCAACAAATAATTCACCCAAGAGAGCTTTCGTATTTGTTTATTTTTAATTAAAACATTAGGGGGGTGTCTCTGGCATTTAATAAATGTATAATGTGTTTTTCTAGTCTCACAGGGTGCCACCAGTTGTAATGCTACTGCAGGAGGAGACAGAGATTCGGTTGGAGGGCGAGAAGTGGTGGCAGGGACAGGCGGTGGTAAGTCACATTGCTTGCTTATTGATAATTGGTGTTATACTCACTAGCTACTAGGACGTCGTCGTGACTCACTCATGATCATGAACCCCCCGCTTTACCAGCTACAGCAGTGCTAGAGTAATGGCCTCTTCTATCTGTAACTTAGCAAAAGCTCATATGATATATGCTAAAAATGATGGCTTGATGGAAACTGGAAAGAACGGAGGGTTAAAAGAAAGTATGGGAGAAATGGTATATCAGTGAAAGGAAAGGATGCATGGGTGGGTGAAAAGATGCATGGGTGAGTATTGGGTAAATAACGGATAGATAATGGATTGGACTTTTTGGTCAAAGACTGGACGAGAGAAAGTGAATCTTAAATAAGGGTGGCAAAGGGTGAATATAGTAGGAAAACTAAAAGAATGATTGAATAATTGCTTGGATGAATAAACAAAAGGAGCTCTACCGGAGAGGGAATGCTGCTCACCTACTTCGCTTACTTTATTTTATGGTTATCAAAGCTAACATTCAAAGTGGGAGGTATTTAGCATTTTTTCTAATCCCTTAACTCACTCTATTTGTTAAGCAAGGCAGATATGCATCCCACCCACCATCATTCATCACCACCCTCCCTGCCCATGGTCTTTCACAACCCATGACCAAAGTGTAGTATATTTCAATTCGTGACTGCAGTGTTGGCTGTGCAATGTGCGTCTGCTTCAGTTAAAGTGGCATTTACAAACTTTAAATGCATTGCAAAATGAACACTCAAGGTCTGTTTACATTTGCCCGCTCAGTACACTCCTTTATTCTTTTAAGTTTTTCTGTCCCAGCCTTCCAAAAAATTGAAAAATCATTTTTTTATGGCCATGTGAAGTGATTCCAAAATATTTTTCATGGTTTCTCATCACAGATTTCTTTTACGCCAGTTCAGATTTTTCCCTTTAGACTTTTGTCTATTACAGTGACAGAATAAGCCAAAGCTTAGGTACATGACGAATCAATGATCTGTGACAACCCTCTACAAAAAAAGCTCTACCTACCCGCCTGCGGTGCACTGCACGACAGGGAAATGAACGGCAACATAGATTGTATTTAGCACAGTCCTCACGGAATATTCCTTATGCTAAATTTGAAATCAAATCAGGCACTTAGTCCCACTTTACTCACTGGCCTCGTCCACCAGCCCAAATTATTTCCAACAAATTAAATCGCTGAGCAGTAAGGAATGGAAAATAATTTTTTACAATTTGTCTTTTTTCTTTTTCTCTTTATAGCTACTCCAACTGGTCCACAAGCAGCACCCACAGGGGAGGAAATAGTAGCATCTATTCAGCGGCAGAGGCTGGACACCATCCAGTCTGAATAACAGCTGCTGGTGGCCCTGTAGGATGAAGAGGAAGAAGTAGCTGCCTCTGACCCGGGCCCTGGTTCAGCAAGCCCCCCCTCCCCCAACCATTACATCACTGGTACCGCCGCCAGCTGTCAGCATCCCTGACTGCCACTGCTGCCACCCCCTCCTAAGTGGACAGACAATTTCAGGCTTGCATCATGCAGTGGTACAACGGCATTAAAAGCCAGCTAGGAAGCATAGAGCAGAGCCTGGACCAGCTCCAGACCTGTATGGACAATGCCCTCTTCTAAGCCCTTTATTAACTTTGGTGGGACTTGTTGTGGGTGGAGAGGGTAGGAAGGGAGTTGGGAGTGGGTGTTTTTTTCTTGGACTTTTGCTTGGACATTGGTTGGGGATAGGCCAATTTCTTTGGAGAGAGGGGTGGGCCTGTTGTGGGTGGAGAGTGTGAGTTTTTTGGAAAATATTAAAGGGGAAAATTATTTTACCACACTTTATGCCTGAAGAAGTTTATTTGTTAATATTATTATTATTTAGAGTTGTATGTGGCGCTAGCTAGAACAGAGCGCTTTACATGTTATGTGATAACCTAACGCTATAGAAAACTCAAAATATTAATAATAATAATTTGTGTTTTACTTTTATTTTGCACTGCTGTCTTTTTGTGCAGCTTATTTTTTTAATCTGTTTTTAAAAGTGTATACTGGTTTCTTATAGTTAGTTATATACCTTTGTATTTTTACCCTCTTTAACTATCTTGACCATTAGGGGGATGCTGCCATGACCTATATTGCCTACAACAGCCTAGATAAACAATTATTTTTATTTATAAAGTTTTGTATAGCGCGAACAAGATCCTGAGGGATATCTGAGCGCTTTACAATAGGATGGGAGGAAGGACATAAATGCAAAATCGACATCAAGGGCCCGATTCCGATTCAGTAAAATCCCTTACAAATATCCGTACGGAGCATATTTCCCCAACGAATCGTACCCTTAAACGTCCCCGTGCATACAATGAAGTACGATTCGGACCCAAAGCATATCTCCAATCAAATCGTACAAAAGACCATACGACTTAAAAATCCGTACGAATCGCATTTGGAACACGCGGTACGCGACGTCCATACAGATCCAATCAGCATTTTCCGACCCAGCATGTACTATTCGTCTCGTCAACACTCCGTATGACTCTTTTTCTACGGGAGCTCAAAACGTCCGGAAAAGCAGATTTCGACTTGAATCGCATACGAAACGGACCCCTCCTGGTACGGTGCGTACAATCCCATGATTGCAGGGGTAAGGTGCTTATGGGTACGGTGCATACACCCCATGATTGCAGGAGTACGGTGCGTACACCCCATGATTGCAGGGGTACGGTGCTTAGGGGTACGCTGCGTACACCCCATGATTGCAGGGGTACGGTGCGTACACCCCATGATTGCAGGGGTGCGGTGCTTAGGTGTATGGTGCGTACACCCCATGATTGCAGGGGTACGGTGTGTATGTGATTGTATGGCTCTCTGTACGAATCACTCATACGCGATGTTTTCTGTACGAATCGGGTTCTCATTCCCTGGTCCGGATCGTACTTGTCGGGTCGTACAGCATGTTTACGATTTGTATGATTCACTGTGAGGGTCCATGTCGTACGGATTTTCCCTTGCTTTTCATACGGTTTGCAACGATTCAGTCGTATATTTTTCAAACGAATCGTACTACGCGATTCAGACGAAATTGTACGAGTCGTACGGAAAGGGCTACGGATTCGATTTGGTCGTATGATTGGTTTACCGAATCGGAATCGGCCCCCAGGTAGGAGTAAAAAACAGGAATGATCGCAGATTCAGGGACAGTTGCACAAATAAAAATAAAAACCAGCAATAACAAATGATAGTACAATGGAAGTAAGAACAATGTCTTCGAGCAGGTGAGCCTGGCCCAGTTAGGGTAAGACTTTATTCAAAAATAATTTTTTGGCTTCCAATTTGAACGCCATCGTTGAAGAGATTCAGCATACTTCCGGTGGAATAGAGTTCCATATCTTTGGGACAGCGCCGGAGAAGGCTCTGTGACAAATTCTCTTTTTCCTAAGGATGAGTGGTTTCAAGAGGAAAGTATTGGTGCTACTTGAGGCTCTTACACCACTAGAAAGCTTACGGTTTTGCGCAAGTTACCTGGAAGCATTGAAGTGAAGGGCTTTGTGCGCCAGAATTACTTATCTGCAGTGGCAGTTATACTTCTTATAACTTCACAAGTTCATTTCACTCCATAGTTCTCTTACTTGAATATAGATGAAGCAATATAGGAAAGGCATCACAACTTCACAAGCACAGTCCCATTCCTAACCATGTGAACCCCAACTGTAGGATTAATGGGAGGATTATCCATCGCAGGCGACCAAATGGAAATAAAATCACTGAGTTAGTGGGTGATAGATTATACCATAGCTTTGTTAAGAATTGAGACCAGACTGCTACATGACACAGCAAACAATACCTGATAGTGAAAAATAACAAGAAATAGCAATAGTAACTTCTTCTGAGCAATGGGGAGCTAGTATTTAATTAAAACTAAAGTTACAAAATCCTCTAGTAATGAAAAGTGGAATCAAAGTCTGGAGTGGACAAGGTTAAGCATTTGCACAAAACTAGGGCTGAATGATGATGCTGACGACTGATGTTCTTCAATATCTAAAATATGAATCACTTTTATGTGGGGGTGGGTAAATGGGGCCAGCGAGGGCTATTGCTTAGGGAATTGAAGATACTGCAGTAAGTTGGTGTCACTTTCACCAGATCCGCCCCAACAAGTGTGTGATTTATTGATCATGTACATTAAGACACACACCTCAATAAATCACACAGCCGGGGAAAAGATGGTTAGGGGTTTGAAAAGGGAAAGGGATTTTTGGAAAGGTGTGACAAAGGCAAACACTCCACAAGGACAAGATTCATCTGGGCGATGAGCAGCACTTCATCGTCATCAATCTGTTGTGGAAGTAAACGAAGGAATGAGTATGAAACAGTACAGCTAAATGCATTGCATTCAGTCTTTCTGCTCCAGAGACACATGTTATCAGATATCAAAATGTTCTGTATTCTAGGTTTAAAAAAATCAAATTATGAGGAGTGAACCGACCCAGTTCAAAAATATGATTGTTAAAAGAAAAAGGATACTGTATTGTCAAATTGGGTGGTGGATCTGCATTCTCCTTGGGAGTCACTCTTTTGCCTTTCTAGACCTATCTAGTAGGTAAGCAGTAGTGTTGATCTCAGTTTTCACCTTTCATTCATGCAGGAGACAAGGAGGCCTATGAATTGTAAAACAGAAACTGTATTGTAGAGTTAAGGAGAAGGACAGAAGGAGGTAAGCTTTACGACGAGTGTACCAACAAGACACAGAGGCAGAGCAAAAAACAAGAGGACTTGGAGATTCACTTTTACCTCTAGTGCAACGCACACACTCAGCAGCATTTCCCAAATCAACACACCTCTCCATTCCACATAGCTGAGTAGTAGGCCTCAGAGTCATGGTTCCCTTTGAAGTCGATAACTCCTTTCTTCTAGCGGTTGATGAGGTAGTCCGGCCCTCGGTTCTTCTATCCACTTCCTGACTTTGAGTAACTCCGTCCCAGTCCTGACTCAAGCAAGATAAACGTGTAGGGCACGGCTCTTGAAGACCAAGCAGAGAAACAGAATTACAGTATTTTTTTTTTTTACATAACTTTATAGGTATTTACAAGTCTTAACACATTTTTGTTGAATCCAGGAAAAAGGGTAACAGTGAGGTGATGCACCCCTTATGCCTCATGAGAGCAGACTACATCTAGCTGATTACATTCATCCATTATCAACTTTGGTTCTCATACTACTATCTTATTCATCTTATACGAATATAACTCTCAGAATTCCCATCCTACCATCCCTCCCTTCCTCCGTGTCAAGAGTGTCAGTGTTTATTATTCCCTATTATATCCAGGGAGCATCTATTAGTCCTTGATGATCACAATTCCCCTCTGCCAGTCTCCCCCTTTGTTTAGTATCTAGGGATCAGTTTCGTCTTCCGCGTTACCCCCTTTCAGGTGTTTCAGGCATCTGGGGCCCTGCACACCCATTATCATAGCTGTCCATGTCAGGAAATCATCTTCAAGTCTGTCGTCTCAATGGACCTGTTTCTTGTGGATCGTCTCTGTAGTTGCCCATTCGCATACATCTCTCGCCCATGCCTCAATCTGCGGAGGAGTGGGGCTTAACCGTGCTATGGCAATTCATCGTTTTGGTAACTCTAACCCCAGAAATACGAGATTTCTACTTAATTTCTTATTTTGAGAAGTAAGTAGCAATCCCATCAATATCGTACAGTCTGCCCTGGGCACCACCCACCCCGTGGCCTCCTTTAGTTTCTTTAATATATCCTCCCAATATGAGGTTAAACCTGGGCATGACCATACCATGTGTAGGAATACCACCTCCTACTCTTTACAGTGGGGGCACTTGCTTGAGCGATTGGGATATACTCTGCATAATGTTTTTAGGATGAGGTAGGCCTGATGCACGAAATTTTACTGAACCAATTTAAAACACACATTTAAACTCACCTACCTAACTTCCTCATGGATTCTTGCCCATTCTTGTTTCATCGGGGGGTCTCACATTGTGTAATCCCATCTTGTTTGCACTGGGGGGACCCTGCCTGGGAGGTCACCCCGAATTGCCCGGTATAAGTGAGAAATAAAGCAGCATACTTGGGCCATATAAAGCATTACTTTAAGTACTATTGTTGAAGGGGGTTCCTCCAGGATGGATGGCCACAACTCACGGGCCCCTCCCCAATTCAAAGGAGGTCTCTGTGGCCTTCTGTGTTATAAATTGAACATTTTTATATAGGTCTCCCATTTTAAGCCAGCAGTTTGTCTTCCATCTTCGTACTGACAAAGATTCTGTTATTTTGGTCTGTACCACCCATAGTGGCATCTCCGGGGCATAGGGTGCATGGTGCACTACCTTTCTGATTGTGCTCTCCCACACCTCTGCCATGTATTGTATTCTGTAGGAGTAAGAAGAGGGAACCCTTGCACCGAGCATCAGGAGTTCCGGTAGGGAACTTTTCCCCATGAGTACCTGCAAGGAGCTGTTTTCCCAGTTATCGTGTTTGTATAGCCAATGGATCGTGTGCTCAAGATGGGAGGCCATATAGTAAAATTCCAAACAGGGTACCTCCAAACCTCCATCCTCCCATGTTATCTGCAGTGTTGCCAAGCGAACACGTTTATGCTTGGTACCCCATAGGAGTTTGATTAGTAACCCATTCAATGTTTTAAAGAAATGATTGGGAATTATGTACAATGAGTGTTATAGCCCGTAAAGGCATCGGGTAAGGACGATCATTTTTGTGTTTGCAATCATGCCCATGAGAGACAGAGTCAATTTCCTCCAGAAGCGTACTGAGCCACGGATACCCTCCACCACCCTTCCTACATTAAGCTTTAGATACAAGGAGGGTGCCAGTGCCAATCTGATCCCCAGGTATTTAGGTTCGGTGGTCACCCATGGAAGCCCCAGTTTGTCCCTCAGCCTCTTTGCCAATCTTCTCACTGGGATCGGTTTGGTCTTCCTGGGATTTGTTCGTAGGTGGGATATCTCTCCAAATTTCTGCAGTACACTGAGAAGAATAGGTATTGACTGCGTCGGGTGTCGTGTATATACCAAGGAATTATCCGCATATGAGGAAACTATATGGTTAGTATACTCTACGGGTATTTCCCATGCACTCAGCCTTTTTCTCAGGGCTGTCAAAAAAGTTTATTCTCAAATATGAGCGGTGACAAAAGGCAACCCTAACAAGTGCCTCGTCCCATTAAAAATGCTTCTGACACCATGCCCTGACACAAATTTGAGTGTGATAGACCTTATAAAGCAATTAGACCCATTTAAGGAACCCCAACCTGCCGCTCCCATCTGCTGTAAAACTGGCCAAAAATAGGACCAATCCACCGAATCGAAGGCCTGCTCTATATTGAGCAGTGCTAGGGCATAGTGCTCTTTCTCAAGTATTGGTGAATGCCAAAGATGCGCCAAGTGACGCAGATTATGAGTGGTGCTTCATTTTGGGATAAATCCCGCCTGATCCAGGTGGATTAGGTGGGGCATGCGCATAGGATCCGGGCTGCCAAAATTCTGCTCAGTAATTTCACATCTAGGTTCAAAGGCAAAATCGGTTGGTAGGAACTTGGCAAATGGGGGTCCCTGTAAGGGTTTGGAATCATAATTACTACTGCTTCCATCATGCAGGTCAGTAGAGACTGTTCCTGCAAAGCCTCATTACATACCTCCAGAAGGTGCTCTACCAGCAGAGGGGCAGACCGTTGATAAAACTTGACCGAGAAACCATTGCTTTCTGGACTTTTTTGCTGGCGTAAGACATCGGATAGCCGACAGTAATTCTTCTTTAGAGATCGTGTCTCCAACCGTCTCTTCCATATCTTGATCCAATCGAGGCAATTCTATCAAAGCCAAGAATTCCCGGATAACTTCCTGTGGCGGGGAGCATTGTTTCTTATAAACATTTTCCAAGTGTTTGGCAAGGATGTCAAGGATCGCCATTTGGTTGTACACCATACTTCCGTCCCCATCTTGAATTTGCAATATAGGCATGTGGATGTCTCTTTTTTCATCAACTGGGCGAGCAAAGAACCTGTCTTATCTCCCTCCATATGCAAACCTAGCCAATATACGGTTATAAGTGAACCTTTTCCATACGTCGCCAAGACTCTAATAGTTTTTCATGGGCAGCACACCACTCCCCCATTATGTGGGGAGCTGTAGGGAGATCTGCCTCCAGCTTGTCCACCTTTCGTTCCTGCACTCGTATATGCTGCTCTAGTTGACGCCTCAGCCCATATGTTGTCTGTATACAGACCCCTCTAAGTACAACCTTCATGGCATCCCACTCAAATACCCTACTGTAGTCCGACCCCCAGTTCTCCTCAAAATACCAATGCAGAGCATTTGAAACTGCCATGCCATGCTCATCTTCCCATACTAATACAACAATGGGTTTTGATCCACATAGACTTCTTTTGGATCATCCAGATTCTCCTGGAACATCATCTGTATGGTCATTGGTGTTGCTACTTGCTCAATCTCTTTTGCCATTGCATCTGCACTGGATTTAAGCCCTGCCGATTGATACCAATACAATACAAAAGTGGGGTCCGGTCCTTCTGTTGCTGTTGTTCTGATTGATGGTGTTGATGGTTGCTGTGAGATAAGACTGCCCTCACTGTAAGTTGTAGGTGGTACCTGAGAACTGTAGGATGGGAATCTAAGCTTCAGCCATTGTTCTTCCAGGTCGTTGACTTCCACATCAATCCACCTCTTGAATTTTTAAACAACCTCTTCAGAAAATGGAATAAAAGTTGACACAAATGTTTGTAACATGAATCAAGTAGTGTGTTATTAATGTACTGTTTGGATGAGATGATGTTGTCTTGCAGCCTTACATTGGAAGCCAATCGAAAAAGTAAGCTCTCAACCAAGACATTCACTTCTGTTTTTTTGTTTACACCCCATTGTGTAAGCTTGAGTAGTTGCTGTCGTAGGACCCCTTCTGCCGAACCATGCCTGTGATAGTACTCAGTATTTTTTCTTCTTTTCTGGGGCCACAGACACATGTGGTTTTTGAGAAGTAGGTGTTGGTAGACACAGTGCCCGTCGTGGTGGGGCAGTCACTGTATGCCGTGGTGTCTCCATCTGACTCTGAGTCTTGCACCATTTGAAATTGCTGAGGCGGTTGATTCTGCTGGGACAGGGCTCCTTTGTGCAAGGATGTCACACTCTTTTTCCTCATCATCACCTCTCAATGTGATTGAACTTGTAGCTGATGTCTCCTGACTTGCCTCACTTTCACCACCACAGCCACATTCAGAAATGTTTTTAAGGTGCTTCTCCCAATGGATTGCATGATGTTTTTTTATTGGGTCATTTGGCCTCCAGTACTATATTGTGAACCAGGTTACCTCAACGAACACTTGTTTAGCAAATGATGCATATTGAAGTGTTCTCATCTTTGCTAATTGTGAAAAAGTCCCAAACTGGGAAGGAGTACTTTTTTACTGGGCCACTGCCAAAACCTGAAGAAGAACTGGAGGTAGGTGGGCGTGTCGTTGATTGCCTCTCTGCAGTGCATACTTCTACTGAGGTAGCGGTAAGAACAGGTGTCAGCTGGGACTTTGAAAATAGGGAGCTGGCTGTGCTAACTGTGCCACATCCATTGGAACAGGTTGAATAGCAATATCAGACTCGTCTGTATCCCCTTCCAGAGCTTGTCGTCGTCATCCTCCTTCTCATCTCCTTCCATGATTATAAGGCTTTCTGGAATTTTATTTTCCTTTGCCTCTCCTTGCGTTTCTCGGACTCTGGCAGGGTCCAACCAGCGTCCCCATCATCATCATCAGAAGTGATGCTTGAAGAAGATGGTGGAGTACTACCCTTCCTTTTTCTTGCTGGATGTCTGGAGTCAATGATTTTAAAAGAGGTTCTTGCTCTTCAGGATGCTCAACTTCCAGTTCTGCTCAAACATCAGTAAGATGTACTATTGCTGGCTGTGACTGCTGTCCACTTTGCTCTGTTTCCTGAAATGATTTGGTACTACTTTGTGAATGGGACAATTCCTATGTGTCACCATGATTGCAATGGCTGCCTCACTAAGAGACATGGTGTTCAGCTTATGTGGGGATGGTGCGGTTGATGAAGGAGTGCTGCTCCCAGCTTACTCCCCGGTATCAGGTGCGGCAGGCACACAATGTTGTCCAAAAAAGGCCTGGGCTGACACACAACTGGTGGAAAGCTGCTTCTTCTCACTGACCACATTCCTGGTAGAAACTTTCTTTGGGGCAATGCTAAAGCTCCCAGTGGGCAGTGGCGCTAAGATGCACAAGTGGAAGAGATTGGAGGACTGACGTTGAATGTCACTGTACAGGCCTTCTGTTTGGCAGTATTGCGGGTGATGTCTCTTCTTCTCTTGTGCATCCAAAATCACACAAGCAAAAAAAAACATTTAGTGAAACGTGGCCTTATTGCAGTTTTAGTACGGGCAAAGGCAATGTTCTGGTGGTAGGTTACTGAGGTAATATAATCACTTTAAATTCAACCCACACCAACATACCATACAATTTAATTCCCTGTAATGTAATGTAATGTTATTAGTTCTTATATAGCGCAGCTTTCACTCCAAGGAGCATCTTGGCGCTTTGATAAGACAAGGCAGTGTGGGCTGAAGGCTCTAAGCAGCTGGGGGTAGGGCCAAGAAAATAAATCATATCAAGTTTTTACATAGGGTGTCAGATTGGCTATATATCCATGTTTTGAGATTTTTTCTAAAGACTGATTCCACAGAGATTTTGCGGAGGTGCAGGGGTAGTTTATTCCATGCCTTTGAGCCTAGGACCGCCAAGGCCTTTCCTCCTCTGGTTTTAAGTCTGAATTTGGGAATGGTGAGGAGGTTTGCTTTGACAGATCTGAGATTACGTGAGGGAGTGTGGTGTTTGAACATGTTCTGAATATAGCTTGGCCCTCTTCCATAGTAGGCCCTAAATGTAATCAAGACGATTTTAAAGAGAACCCTTTTATGTATTGGTAGCCAGTGCAGGACATCCATTGCTGCTGTGGCGGATGACTTCCTGTTCCATCCCAACACCAGTCTTGCAGCTGCGTGTTGTACCATTTGCAGCTTATGGCAGACCGTCCTGTTTGTCCCTGCATAGAGACTGTTGCAGTAGTCTAAACGTGATGTAATCAGTGCTACTGCAACCATTTTCCGTGCTGGGAGAGGGATTAGGTCAAAGAATTTTCTTAACCCTTCAATGATACCAAAGCAAGTGCCAGCCACAGCTATTGCTTGTTGTTTAAACACTAGGGCTGAATCAAATCTGATTCCTAGGTTTCTGACTGATGTTACGGTACTTGGAGGGGGGGTGGCGTCTTCAGGCCACCATAGGGTGGGACTGAACAAATTGTCTTTCTCATATCTCAGGATCTCAGTTTTCCCTGAGTTACATTTCAGATGGTTTTCGCTCATCCATTTGAACGTGGCTTTGAGGCAGTTTTGTAAGTTTCTTTCCGTCTCTCCGGTGTCGTTGTCCAGTACTCGGATGAGCTGTGTATCATCCGCATATGAGATGGTATTTATATTGAAGGATGATATGAGCGTAATCAGGGGGGCCATATATGCATTGAAGAGTGTCGGGCTCAAGCATGAGCCCTGCGGTACTCCTGAGCTAAGTTGTTTTTCTCCTGAACGGAAATGGCCTAAGGTGATTACTTGTTGCCTATTTGCCAGGAAGCTTTTTATCCAGTCCAGTACATTTCCCGCTATCCCGGCAGCGTCTAAACGATCCACCAGAATGGAATGTGAGACTGTATCAAAGGCCGCGGATAGATCGAGAAGGACCAGGACTGCTTTCTTACCCTGATCCATTGCTGCTCGGAGGGTTTCGGAGGTGAAAATGAGGGCTGACTCTGTTGAGTGCTGACCTCTAAAGCCTGCTTGATTTGGGTGCCAGATGTTATTGCCTCCAGAAAATCTGTGAGTTGTTTATTCACGAATTTTTCTGTTACTTTGCAGAGGGCCGGTAGCAGGGAGATAGCTCGTAAATTAGCCAATGTTGTTGATCTGGTAACTGTTTTTTCTGTAGTGGCTTTACCGCTGCTAATTTCCATTCCGCCGGGACTATGCCAGAGAGTAATGAGGAGTTCATAATACTGTTTATGGTGGGATTTACAATGTCCACCAAAGTGTGAAGGACCAATGGCGGGCAAGGGTCGAAAGGGGAGCTTGATTTAATCGCCAAGATACCTGTCCGGGATTCCTCTATGCTAATGGGCTCGAAAACTGACAAGCAGGCCGTGGTGGTATCAGTTCTACTATCCCCTACTACTCCATGTGTCGACGGAGGGGGGAATCTTTCTTGAGGGTTTGAATTTTTTCCTCAAAGAAGGCCGCTATTGTGTTGCACAAACTTTGGGAGGGGGGGATTTCTTTCTGCATAGTTTTGAGATTCATAAAGGTACTCACTATTTTAAAAATCTCTTTCTGCTTGTTATCACTCTTATTTATAGCTTCAGTGAAGTATTCCTTTTTCGCAGTCTTTATCATACTATGATAATGTCGGTGCGCAGCTTTATAATTGATTTCATCAATTTCCCATAGTTTCTATGCCATTTTTGTTCAAGGATCCTTACTTTTATTCGCTCTGCTTTCAGTGACGGTGAAAACCATGTAGCTGATGGCTTTTTCTTCTGAGAGGGTTTTCTAATGTCTGACCCAGGATCAGCGAGGGACTTTTCTGGACGGAGTGTATCCATCCATTCCCTAAAAAACTGGCTATCTTTAGTTGGGTCTTTGGTTAGGTGGTCCCTATCAGGATGACACACAATATGCAGATAGAGCTATTTACTTTATGTCCATATATTCTGAAGGAGACAACTGTGGCACCCAGGGAACTGCATGGGTAAATGTAATAATAATATTTTCAAAAATGGAGGTTAGTGTGCCCCTGTGGCAGGCAATGTCATCCAGGTAGAATTGGAATAACCATTAAAAAAATGAATGATGCTGATGTGTCTTCAGTGCACCACAGCCAGGGTGTCCAGGAGCAAATGGAATTATACATGGAAAACGTAATGTTGTTGCGAGGCTCTGCACCTATGGTGGATGGATGGACTGGTGGTTGGGGTGGGGGGGAACGAAAAAACTTTTTACAAATTTATTTTAAAAAGTTAAGAGAATCAAATGTTTTTTTTAATTACAATGTAATTTTTTTAAGTAATTAAAAAATCTAAAAAGATAAAATGTAAATGAAAAATCAATAATGCTGATGTTTGTATGAGAAACTTATTGTGAGACAAAGAGGTGCTAAATAAAAAAATGCAAAAAATGCATGCAATATATAAGCACTGTTCATCAAAATCATATTCTTAAGATGCATACTACAATGATCCTCAAGAATATTATTAAACTGACACATCAATCCATGCAAGGTTATGGCAAAGGCACACTGGCTGGATGCACAAAATGGCTGCCAGCCAGTGGCATATGGTCAAACAACAGCAACAAGCAAGGAGGCACAAGGAACAAAGTACACATGCAAGCATATGGCAATAAATAAGTCTTCTTGCACAAAAAAACAACTCCAATGATCCATTGGTGAAGAAAATCCACTCAAAAACCTCTTTAGCTGCTTCTCGAGGACAAAGGCTACTAGAGGGATGCGTTCGCGACTGCGATCAGCACTACAGTGCCGCCATCGCGTCCTGAAGCCATGCGAGCGCAGCGTATTCTTGCGTGCGCTCGCTAGTGGCCTGTGAGTCTCGTGGTAACAATACATGCAAACTAGAAAAAAACTCTGCTTTGCGCCTGAATGGCGGAATTCAAGAACTCTACAATCCTTCAGAGAGCACGAAGTGCGTGAATTCCACAAACTCTGCGAGCGTAGTGGGGTTTACCGCCTGGGCCTAGAAAGAAGTATGTACTAGCCACTTCTTTCTTATTTTCTCAGGACCAACTCTACCGAATAAGCTCTTTTCTATAGGAACATAGCGTCATATCTTCAAGAAAAGCTTGGACCAAGCTAGGATTGATCTTCTCTTTCAGTCACTTTAAAGTCTCTGTCCTGTTTCCAATATGTATTTTCATTTTCTTATAACCCCGCACTATTGACTGACATTGGTATTCAAACATGAAGCTGCCTTTAAGAACCCAACCTTCTTTCTGTCCTAGTTTTTGTATTTTTGCCTGAGAGCGTTTGAATGTTCTCCTATGAAAATTTCGGACTCCTTCCACCACTCTGTCTATCTATGCCCTGTTGTGGACACTGCTCAAATGGTAATCATCTACTCCCAATATATTTTCTTCCAATGAGTCTGGGATAGCCCTGACTTTGGTAACACTTGTTTCATTCTCTACTTCAATGGATACCAACATCATGGTCAAATCTCAATCCCAGTCCCTCATACTGTGATATACTCAGGTGTATGGTATTCTTCAACCTGAGGGTTTTTCTCCCACTGTATGAGTGATAATCTATGCTATCTATGCCTTCCCCGTCACCGTGCAGCGGGAGTTTCAGATCATTGTCTGATAAAGTTGATGACTACAAGTCACAGAGCATTAAATTTCATTCCCCGGTTTCATTTTCAGGTGTTAAATTCTGATGGGTCCAATTGATCTAAATTAAGGCTGCACATATCATAATGTACTTAAGGCTCAATTTAACTCGTTGCATGCTCATGACGAACTTAGCTCGTCTTGAGGCACAGTTGAGCTGCACTCATGACGAGCTGAGCTCGTCATGACCGTTGGAATGTTCACACGCGGGGATAATTTCCCCGCTGCGCTGAACGTTCCAAAACGGGTGTGGTCGTGACGAGCTCCGCTCGTCATGAATGCATCTCCACTGTGCCGCATGACGAGCGAGCTCGTCACAAGCACAGCGGCACCGCGCGAAACCCTCCGCACAGCAGGTGAAACGCCCTGCAGAGGAGGGGTCAAAGGGCCATCGGGTGAATGATGTCAAAATAGATTTCAAACCTTAAGCAAACAACATAAAAAAGCAGCATTCTAGAATGCCTATTGTTGACAGTCATGGCTGCTGCCTATTCTGTGGTGGGGCAGTGCAGGGGCAGCAGGGGGGCAACGTGGGAAAAAATCAATGGAAAATAAATAAATATACACTTACCTTCTGCTCCCTCGCTGTGCCTCACTGCTCCTCTGCTCCTCGAACTACAGTTCCCATGAGCACAGGCATTCAGCTCACCATGTAATCCCAGCGCTTCTCTCATGCTATTACTCCCAGCATGAGAAAAGCACTGATATTGGGTGGAGATGACTAGTTTCACGCTCCAGCAGGGACTGCGAGCTTGTGCTCCTGAGCCCTGCAGATATCTCCAAGAAATAGCCTGGGGATATCCAAGTGTGCATTTTTGTTTACGTGGACGGCTGGCCAAACCGACTTGCACACTTTCAGTGTCCACTACTCCTCCTTCCTCTGCTAGCGATGCTGTGTCCTGGCCCTGCCCAGCCCCAGACTTGGCGGACTCAGCCAACACTGGCAAGTCAATGGAAAATAAAAAAATTTAAAGTGTTTTAATATCATTTTATTTTTATTTTCTGCCTTTAAGCAGTGGAGTGATGCTCCTCTGTCATAGCAAAAGAGCTGCCCCTGATTGTTGATGATTGTTAGAGATACAGGACTGTGTAAAATATTGTGAGAGATGCAGAGTTGAATACAAAGAACAGTTTTCTTTCTTTTCACTGGATGGCCCCTTTAAAACTAGGGATAGGAAGAGAGGTGTCAATGTGACACAGGTCATTTGGTAACTTTATATTACCATTTTATCGTGAGCATGCTTTTTATATTGTCTTTTCTCCCAACCACTCCCTCCTGTCACTCACAGCTTATATCTTTCTTCAGCCTTTCTCTCTTGTCCTTTGCTTCAGCTTTCTCTTCCCCTCTGTTTACATTCATTCTCATTCTTTCTTTAATGTCCACCCATCCACCAATCTATTATATAGACCTTCTTGTCCCTCCCCCCTTTCCATATTTGCTTGACCTGCTCTTTGCCAAGGTACAGGCATTGGAATGTTTTGATCCTAATTTGGACAGTTGTATAACTACTGACACTAGTGGGAAGGAAACTAGAGCGGTGTCATCTCAAAGGGACAAAGAAGGAACAGAATTAATTGTATAATTGCATCCTTGGCGTTGACACCCACAGAAGAAAAATATCCTGCAATTGAGAGGGAAGCACTAGCTTGTGCATGGGCATTAGACCACTTTAGGGCCTTTGTTTGGGGGAAACCTGTTACAATATTATGTGACCATGAATACTTGGTTAAATTGCTTACTACTGAGGGTACTGTTGGGGCATCTGCAAGAATCCCCAGGTTATCTATGCGTATGCAAGACTACATTCACAATGTAGTATATTTGCCTGGTCAGAACAACGTTCTTGCAGATTACCTATCGAACTTGAGGAGTGTGAAGACGACACATGGAATGATTTTCAAGTGCTGTTTGTGCATGGTAATGGGATCATACTGTAAGCAAGGAAGAGTGGGGGCGTGGCTTAGCTGGCTGCAAGATGGCCACACTCTGAGTGGGCTCTGCCGGCCAAGGTCCTAAATCCAGCAACATCCTGCGGACCTGCGTGGTTCTGATACCCCACGCGCAGTGAACCTGGCCCCCTGCATCCTGGGGCGCAACTTGATTCAATTGTCAGCGTGAAGCCGCACTGGGGTTAAGAAAGTAAACACCCGGAGTAACCTGGGCCTGCGCGCGGCTGAGGGGCCTACTCTGCGGAGTGGTGGAGGAGGCAACGTTGAGTGGAAGCAGTGTGTGCTCACCGCACGCACACAGTCCCACAGGAGCCCGGAACTGCCGGTGCGGCCCCTGCGGAGATTGTTGCTCTCTCAACAGCAGAGGGCAGCCCCTCACTGCGAGTCCTGCGCCCTGCGACATGGGCATGAGCCCTCCATGTCTCCCCGCTGCTGGCTGCCTCAGTTTGGCAAGCTTTCCACGCAGCCCTTCCTGAATGACTTCCCAGTGCGGCCGTGTACACAACCCGGGCGCCCAACCTCAGTTAGCCGCCCGACTCTTTGAGCCAACCTAGATCTGATGGGCCATTGGCCAAATACCTCCTTGACCCGCTGCCGCCCTGTAGCCTAAGCTTCCTCACGCTGCCCCTGCGCTTGGCCAACGCACATATTAATGCTCCAGAGGCCCAACTGCACGTCTGTGTGACAGTTTAAACCCTGCTGCCAGTCCTACCGCACTTGGGGAGATAGGTGATGGTGCACCAACTCCCTATTCCACCTGATCGATGCTGGACAACACGGCGACCAGCAGGCTTCTACACTCACTGGGGGGGGGGGGCTCCACTGTCTTGCCTCCTGCCCCCGTGGCCTACACCTTCCTATTCGCTGATGCTCCTAGGTTTATCCCTGGTGTCACTCTGCCTGCTGCCCAAAGACCTACTGCGCCCTCACACTCCTGGCACTATGTGCCCCCCCTCTGGGTATCCAGGTGTCAGTTGGTATGCCCGTCTTGCTGTGGCAGCTCAACCATGGGTAAGGTGGATGCCAAGCAGTCCAAGAAAGCCTTCGAAAAGCGCAGGCATGACATGAGGGGTCGATGCCGGCGACGGGAGAACTTGCCACCCGGACCAAACCTGGCACAGTGCAGGACGACGGTCTGAAGGCGATTATGTTGGATGTCAAGGCAATCGTCAGTGGCATCGCAACCCAGCTTGATAAATTGTCTGCCAGTCTTGATACTGTGAAAGGCAGGGTGAACTCGCATAATGCGCGGATCGCATAACTAGATTCGAGAGTCTCTGACGTTGAGGACACCAAGACCGGAGACAGGCAAAAGCTGCTCCAAATGGACAGAGTACTGGAGTTAATAAAGAACAAAAATGAAGATTTGGAGGCGCGCTCCCATAGGAGCAAGCTCTGCATCACGGGTGTGCCCGAGTCTTCCCACATCACGAAAATGGAGGACTTCGTTGAACAACTACTGCGTGATCTCTTTGGCGAGATACTCTCTCTGGTCTTCATCGTGGAAAAGGCACACCCTTTTCTGGGACCGAGAACCCCCTCTGGGCGTGCCTGCCCGATTATCGCCTAACTACTGAATTTCCACGATCGCGATGCGGTTCTGCATGCCACCCGTGAGAAAGGTAAGGTGCGACACCAGGGGAACACTCTTGACTTTTATCCAGACTACACGCTGGCGGTACAGGCCGCCGGGTCTGAATTTCTCCCGGCAAAAGAGGTTGCTCCAAAAACACGACGTCTCCTACTCTACAGTCTACCCGGCCAAACCGAGAATCAAGGCTGGGTCACAAACACAACTCTTCAATGATCCAAAAGCTGCTCTGGTCTTTAAGAAAAAGCTGGATAAGCAACAGCGTCTAACGCTGTCCAACTCCCAGCAAGAAGATAGAGGTGGTGCAAGTTATAATGACTAATGAGGAATTTTTTTGCTCTCATTTTTGCTATCCACTGTGAAAGACTTAGTCGCCCACCCTGTCTGTTGCCTAATTGCATGGTCTCTTTGTTGTCTTGCCTGTGACCCTCACCAACCACTGCTTTCTACAATGCTATACCGCCCCTGCAGCCCTGACACCTGGCTTTGTCAATGTACCATATTGGAATGCCCATAGATAAACTTGGACCTCATCATGCACCGTTTCTTTTAAGTACTGTTGTTGTGACCCCGGGTCTTGATACTTGTCTCAGTTAATGTCCTGCAGCGACATCTTCCTGGACAGGGGGTGCCTTTATGCCTAGTAATGTTTTGATATAGAGCTGTCCGACCACTACTAGTGCTTGGCTACCAAGTGACGGGGGTGTATGCCAGGTGGAACCATGCCCCTTGGGATGATTCGCTTTTCGATTTCTCTTGTTCCCTCTCCAAGTTGGGGGTTCATGGGTCGGTAGGCTATGGATGCTCAACCTAATTGTGGGGTTGGAGTGGGTGGCTGGTTGGGGGGGAAGTTATGTATGGGTCTGCCACCTCCTTATAGAGGCTTGTTATTCTTATTGTTTGGTTTTGTTTTAGGCCTGTTGTTGCGATATGTAATTTGTACTATACCGTACATCACAACATCTACTGTTGTAACTCTTCCAACACACCCAACGCTATCCGTTATGCAACACCACTTTGTCATCAAATGACGGACACCACACTCTGGACCTGGAACATAAGGGGTCTAAACATAAGGGGTACAAATAACCATCGTAAGGCACGCCTCATGCACGGCCACCTCACAAGGCACCAGGTGGACATCTGTTTCCTCCAGGAAACTCACCTCCTTCCTCCCACCTCATCTAGGTTGCACTCGTGGCATTGGGGCGAGACCCACTCGTCCTTCAATTCTAACTATTGCCGTGGCATTTCCAATCCCTTCAGCAGAGGACTTTCCTGGCGCACAATTCAGTCTTTCATTGATTTCGAGGGCAGGTTCGTCATCCTTTCTGGTACCCTTTTTAGCCAGCCTTGAATTCTAGCGGCAATTTAAGGCCCGAATTCTGACACTCCTGATTTTTCACACATGTCTGGCAGCTCATCTCCTCTCTGGGACCCTGCTTACCTCTTTGGGTAGGTGATTTCAATATAGCACCCTCACAGACACTCAACCGATCTGGAGAGCGCGCCCAACATCCTCAGGCCACCTCACTCTTACACTCTATTATGTCCAAGAATTCCTTGTGATATGCATGGCGACATGTCTACCCCGATAGACGTGAGGGCACATGTATAACTGGCACACGGGACTGTTGGTCCCGTTTGGAACTCTGGATCACCACTCGCGATGTTTCCTCCTGGGCCACATCCGTAGATCACATGGCCTGCACCCTCTCCGATCACACTCCTGTACGGTTGCTCACCATGCGCCGTATGTTTGCGTGGCGACTGCCCCCCAACGCTCTCTGTGATGTGGTTTTCCACAAGGAGATCTGCCCTACCTTTGTTGACTATTTTGACCATAATATAGGTTTGGTGGAATCTCCTTCAACTCTTTAGGTAGGCTTTAAGGTTGTGATTCGGGGGGAGTGCATCTCCAAACAGTCCGGGGTTCTGAGATCCATCCAGTGTACCCTGGAGCACCTGGAGAACGAGATTAAGACTTTGGATCTCCTACAGTCCCAGGATCCCAACCCTGACACTCTGGCACAAATAAGGGGGAAATCACTGACTTTCACTAGGAGACAGATAGGGAGATTGCCTTTTTGGGCAGGGAGGCACTAGCCCGTCGCTACGGCCACGGTGACCGCCCCGGCAAAACCCTCGCTAACCTCCTCGTCAACCGCACGTTCTCTCATACATCACCGCCTTGCAGGATAGGGCTTCTGATAGAACGATCTCCCCTACAGAGATTGTCACCAAATTCTCTATCTTTTATTCACAGCTATATTCTGCCGGCGAGATGCCCCCTCGAGAGGTCCTCGATCAATACTTTGAGACCATGGAACTCCTCTGGCTTATCAACAACCACCGGGAATACCTGGATAAACCAATCACCCAGGAGGAGATTTCCACGGTGATCGCGGGGCTCCCAGGTGATAAAGCTCCCGGTTCAGATGGCCTCTCCCAGCCTTCTACAAACAATTTGCGCACCTCCTGGTCCCACATTTAGCCACCATGCATAACGACTCTCTCGAACAAGGGTGCTTTCCCCGTCTCTCTGTGAAGCCCTGCTCACCCTTCTTCTGTAACCCGACAAATCCCCAGAGTATTGTGATTCATATCGTCCTCTGTCCCTCATCAACACCGATAATAAAATCTATGTTAAATTGCTGGCTACACGTCTCCTCCCACTCATGCCCCTAGTTGCACACCCGGATCAATCCGGTTTTATTCCCAGGCGCGCCACTTCCCACAACTTTCGGACCGTCTTTGCTGTCCTCCACCAAATTAATCCCGCTCTCCCGGCCGTAGCTGCACTAGTAGATGCCACTAAGGCCTTTGATACTCTCAAGTGGCCTTTCCTTTTTTATCTCTTCCCACATCTGGGCTTCAGTCTGGATTTTGTGTGCAAAATACAGCTCCTATACACTCCCCCCACGGCTCGCATCAGAATAAATGGACAGGTCACTGAGCCCGTTCACATCTTTAGAGGTACCAGGCAGGGGTGCCCCCTCTCCCCCATGCTCTTTGCCATTACCATGGAACCCCTTGTTTCCCGGTTGCGTCAGCATCACACTCAGGGTGGCATTGACTTTGCAACCCGGGTTCTAGTCATCTCCATGTATGTGGATGATGTCAAAATCTACATCCGCAAACCCCCAGGACAACCTGGCCCCAATGACAAGGGAGGTGGTGAGATTCAGGTGCCTGTCCGGAGTCCAAGTGAATTGGGGCAAGTCGCTCCTCTTCCCCCTAACTGATGCAACAAAACCCTTCACCCCAGACTATCCCTTCGTGTGGGCATCTGGCGGTATCATGTATCTTAGTATTTGCCTGAGCAGGGACGTGGATGATTTTTGGAGGTACAATATCGGCCGTGCGGTGGATTGGCTGGAGACTAAAATCCGTGTGTGGCAAAAGCTTCCACTATCGCTGGCAGGGCGCATCGCCACTGAAAAAATGGTGGTGCTCCTGAAGATCCTGTACCTCTTTTTAAACGTTCCTGTCCCACTCACATCACACTTTTTTCTCAAGCTACACTCTCACATTGTACCATTGGTCTGGGCAGGGCGACAACCTAGAATTGCATACAACATTCTCATGCTCCCCTTGACCCGTGGCGGAATGGGCACCCCAGACTTCACATTGTACGCGCTATGCCCCCAGGCCAGCTTTCTTCACTTCTGGTTGCATCCCACGCCTTTCCAACCCCATGTGGCTGTTGAGGCCAACCTCACTGCCCCGTTGCCGCTCCAGACCGCACTTTTCATTCCACCTAAACCCCCACGTTGCAAGATCGACTTGGTTGAGTGCCTATGCTGGGCCTGGAATGGGCTTAAAAAATACGCAAGAGGCATGACCATGACCCTTGCCAGCAATCCTGCCTTTACCCCGCTACAAACTGCAGGCATGGTGCGCTGCCCTCCTTGGACTCAACACCATAGCAGACACCTACCCGGACAACACATTCTTCGCCCTATCTGGTAATGCCTGCCCAATGGATAGGTTACTGTACTATCAGATTAGAGTGACCTGCAAGGAGGCAAACCCCATGTTTCCACAGGCCCCCCAGGCGCATGCTGCCCTCAAGCTGGTCCACTCCTCTAGCTCCCCGTGCAAGTGGGTCACCAGACTCTATGCTCTTACGCTTGCTGCTTCACATACTGACACTGAACGAGCTCACGCTGCATGTCGTGCGGATTTGGGCAGGGACCTTCCTCAGGAGGTATGGCTATACTGCTGCAATCAGACCAAACGCCTTATCTCCTAATTATCACTTGCAGCTCATACATTTTAAATATTTGCACAAATGTTACCACTCTCCTGTTAAACTACACGGTGCTCCGCTCCTGCTGCAGACTTTACCCACTTAGCCTGGCTGTGTCCCAAAGTCTCCGCCTTTTGGCAGGGCGTATGCACAGCTATTAGCGACATCACACTTGTACGCATACTCCCGATCCCCTGGTCTGCCTCTTAGGTTATGTAAAAAACATATCGGACACGATCCGCAAACTAACCGCTATGCTCCTGGTTCTTGCAAAACGTAGGGTGTCAATGCACTTGGGGCGTAAACCAGCGCCCATGGGCAAAAATTGGCAGGAAGAATCTGCCCACTGTCAGACATTGCTTAGTGAATTTTGGGATTTAATGCCGGCGGCTAGTAGACCTCATGACATTTTGGCCCCTCTCATCTCTTATCTGCAGTGCCTAGCCACCCCAGACAGCCAACCGCCAGGTTCTCTCGCTACAAATGCGCTGATTGCTGGAGTTAGCGCTACTGACAACTCCCCACCATCACACCTGCCTTCATGTGCACCAACAATCCATCCTAAAATCCGCCTGTGTGGATTAGGCCAGGCAATGTGTCTTTCAGATCCATCATCCTTTTGATTCTCGCTATTGATTGTAAAGTCTTAATGTAAATGTGACTTTATCTATATTGCTATAACAACCTGTAAAGTTGGTACCTTGGACACTCGGATAGCAGCACCAACAGACAGGAAGCAGCTGGGACCGAGAGAAAATGCAGGCTGATAAACACTCGTGCCCCCATTCTGACTGAGCCACAGAGAGCAACGCACGGGTAAGTTTATACTGGACTGCCTGATGTGATTGTTTTTTGGTCACAGATTAGAGGGGAAAGGGCACTTGTGACACCTGCGTCCCTTCTGGTTATCAGTATATTACTGTCTAGCTGGTCTAGCTAAAATTCTCAAACTGAGGGAAATAATGTGCGAAGTGGAATTCTGAGCCAGAGAGTGGCACAGAATATCAGATATGTGAGCCGTGGAAACGGAGCCTGAAAGTTTAACAATTTTATTAAGAAAATGCAACTTCAAGAAACTTCAATATAAAGGCATAAAAATCACAAAGTTCTGAATCCAGTGCTCTGCATTCTCAGATACAGAAAAGGGGGTGGTGATGAACAGAGTGTCTGAATTGAGCAGACCACTCTTACCCAGTCCAAAGATCAGGGCTTGATCCATCACCGTTATTTATCTCACTGCCCCATCCCAGCTCAGAACCTGGCTATATGCAAATCAGTCTGTCCCTGGCCCAGTGCATCATGGGAACAGGGCAGACTAAACTACCAAGCCAATTCTTCACCAGAAAGGAAACAAGCTACCGGGGACCGGTTTCTGGCATTTCAGCCGTCTTCGGCCCGGCTTGCTTGAATCCTGATGGAGCAGTGAGAAAGGGACTCATGTCTGAGTATACCCTGCCACACCTATAGTGGCCAAAATCGATTCAGAAAAGGGGGTGGTGATGAACAGAGTGTCTGAATTGAGCAGACCACTCTTACCCAGTCCAAAGATCAGGGCTTGATCCATCACCGTTATTTATCTCACTGCCCCATCCCAGCTCAGAACCTGGCTATATGCAAATCAGTCTGTCCCTGGCCCAGTGCATCATGGGAACAGGGCAGACTAAACTACCAAGCCAATTCTTCACCAGAAAGGAAACAAGCTACCGGGGACCGGTTTCTGGCATTTCAGCCGTCTTCGGCCCGGCTTGCTTGAATCCTGATGGAGCAGTGAGAAAGGGACTCATGTCTGAGTATACCCTGCCACACCTATAGTGGCCAAAATCGATTCAGAAAAGGGGGTGGTGATGAACAGAGTGTCTGAATTGAGCAGACCACTCTTACCCAGTCCAAAGATCAGGGCTTGATCCATCACCGTTATTTATCTCACTGCCCCATCCCAGCTCAGAACCTGGCTATATGCAAATCAGTCTGTCCCTGGCCCAGTGCATCATGGGAACAGGGCAGACTAAACTACCAAGCCAATTCTTCACCAGAAAGGAAACAAGCTACCGGGGACCAGTTTCTGGCATTTCAGCCGTCTTCGGCCCGGCTTGCTTGAATCCTGATGGAGCAGTGAGAAAGGGACTCATGTCTGAGTATACCCTGCCACACCTGTAGTGGCCAAAATCGATTCAGAAAAGGGGGTGGTGATGAACAGAGTGTCTGAATTGAGCAGACCACTCTTACCCAGTCCAAAGATCAGGGCTTGATCCATCACCGTTATTTATCTCACTGCCCCATCCCAGCTCAGAACCTGGCTATATGCAAATCAGTCTGTCCCTGGCCCAGTGCATCATGGGAACAGGGCAGACTAAACTACCAAGCCAATTCTTCACCAGAAAGGAAACAAGCTACCGGGGACCGGTTTCTGGCATTTCAGCCGTCTTCGGCCCGGCTTGCTTGAATCCTGATGGAGCAGTGAGAAAGGGACTCGTGTCTGAGTATACCCTGCCACACCTATAGTGGCCAAAATCGATTCAGAAAAGAGGGTGGTGATGAACAGAGTGTCTGAATTGAGCAGACCACTCTTACCCAGTCCAAAGATCAGGGCTTGATCCATCACCGTTATTTATCTCACTGCCCCATCCCAGCTCAGAACCTGGCTATATGCAAATCAGTCTGTCCCTGGCCCAGTGCATCATGGGAACAGGGCAGACTAAACTACCACGCCAATTCTTCGCCAGAAAGGAAACAAGCTACCAGGGACCGGTTTCTGGCATTTCAGCCGTCTTCGGCCCGGCTTGCTTGAATCCTGATGGAGCAGTGAGAAAGGGACTCATGTCTGAGTATACCCTGCCACACCTATAGTGGCCAAAATCGATTCAGAAAAGGGGGTGGTGATGAACAGAGTGTCTGAATTGAGCAGACCACTCTTACCCAGTCCAAAGATCAGGGCTTGATCCATCACCGTTATTTATCTCACTGCCCCATCCCAGCTCAGAACCTGGCTATATGCAAATCAGTCTGTCCCTGGCCCAGTGCATCATGGGAACAGGGCAGACTAAACTACTAAGCCAATTCTTCACCAGAAAGGAAACAAGCTACTGGGGACCGGTTTCTGGCATTTCAGCCGTCTTCGGCCCGGCTTGCTTGAATCCTGATGGAGCAGTGAGAAAGGGACTCATGTCTGAGTATACCCTGCCACACCTATAGTGGCCAAAATCGATTCAGAAAATGGGGTGGTGATGAACAGAGTGTCTGAATTGAGCAGACCACTCTTACCCAGTCCAAAGATCAGGGCTTGATCCATCACCGTTATTTATCTCACTGCCCCATCCCAGCTCAGAACCTGGCTATATGCAAATCAGTCTGTCCCTGGCCCAGTGCATCATGGGAACAGGGCAGACTAAACTACCAAGCCAATTCTTCACCAGAAAGGAAACAAGCTACCGGGGACCGGTTTCTGGCATTTCAGCCGTCTTCGGCCCGGCTTGCTTGAATCCTGATGGAGCAGTGAGAAAGGGACTCATGTCTGAGTATACCCTGCCACACCTGTAGTGGCCAAAATCGATTCAGAAAAGGGGGTGGTGATAAAGAGAGTGTCTGAATTGAGCAGACCACTCTTACCCAGTCCAAAGATCAGGGCTTGATCCATCACCGTTATTTATCTCACTCCCCCATCCCAGCTCAGAACCTGGCTATATGCAAATCAGTCTGTCCCTGGCCCAGTGCATCATGGGAACAGGGCAGACTAAACTACCAAGCAAATTCTTCACCAGAAAGGAAACAAGCTACCGGGGACCGGTTTCTGGCATTTCAGCCGTCTTCGGCCCGGCTTGCTTGAATCCTGATGGAGCAGTGAAAAAGGGACTCATGTCTGAGTATACCCTGCCACACCTATAGTGGCCAAAATCGATTCAGAAAAGGGGGTGGTGATGAACAGAGTGTCTGAATTGAGCAGACCACTCTTACCCAGTCCAAAGATCAGGGCTTGATCCATCACCGTTATTTATCTCACTGCCCCATCCCAGCTCAGAACCTGGCTATATGCAAATCAGTCTGTCCCTGGCCCAGTGCATCATGGGAACAGGGCAGACTAAACTACCAAGCCAATTCTTCACCAGAAAGGAAACAAGCTACCGGGGACCGGTTTCTGGCATTTCAGCCGTCTTCGGCCCGGCTTGCTTGAATCCTGATGGAGTAGTGAGAAAGGGACTCATGTCTGAGTATACCCTGCCACACCTATAGTGGCCAAAATCGATTCAGATGCCAGAAACCGGTCCCCGGGAGCTTGTTTCCTTCCCAGTGTAAGACTTGGCTTTTGTAGTTTGGTTTGCCCTGTTCCCATCATGCACTGGGACAGGAACAGACTAATTTGCATACAGCCAGGTTCTGAAACTGGGATGGTGCAGTGAGCTAAAAAACGGTGTTGGATCTAGCCCTGATCTCTTGACTGGGTGAGAGCTTTCTGCTTAATTCAGAGACTCTGTCCCTCACCACCCCTTGTTGTAAATATTTTTGTCCACCCTAAGCGTGGAAGGGTATTCTCAGATGTGAGACCCTTGCTCATTGCACCATCAGGATTCAAGCAAACCGGGCTGAAGACGGCTGTAATGCCAGAAACCGGTCCCCGGGAGCTTGTTTCCTTCCCAGTGTAAGAATTGGCTTTTGTAGTTTGGTTTGCCCTGTTCCCATCATGCACTGGGACAGGAACAGACTAATTTGCATACAGCCAGGTTCTGAAACTGGGATGGTGCAGTGAGCTAAAAAACGGTGTTGGATCTAGCCCTGATCTCTTGACTGGGTGAGAGCTTTCTGCTTAATTCAGAGACTCTGTCCCTCACCACCCCTTGTTGTAAATATTTTTGTCCACCCTAAGCGTGGAAGGGTATTCTCAGATGTGAGACCCTTGCTCATTGCACCATCAGGATTCAAGCAAACCGGGCCGAAGACGGCTGTAATGCCAGAAACCGGTCCCCGGGAGCTTGTTTCCTTCCCAGTGTAAGAATTGGCTTTTGTAGTTTGGTTTGCCCTGTTCCCATCATGCACTGGGACAGGAACAGACTAATTTGCATACAGCCAGGTTCTGAAACTGGGATGGTGCAGTGAGCTAAAAAACGGTGTTGGATCTAGCCCTGATCTCTTGACTGGGTGAGAGCTTTCTGCTTAATTCAGAGACTCTGTCCCTCACCACCCCTTGTTGTAAATATTTTTGTCCACCCTAAGCGTGGAAGGGTATTCTCAGATGTGAGACCCTTGCTCATTGCACCATCAGGATTCAAGCAAACCGGGCCGAAGACGGCTGTAATGCCAGAAACCGGTCCCCGGGAGCTTGTTTCCTTCCCAGTGTAAGAATTGGCTTTTGTAGTTTGGTTTGCCCTGTTCCCATCATGCACTGGGACAGGAACAGACTAATTTGCATACAGCCAGGTTCTGAAACTGGAATGGTGCAGTGAGCTAAAACACGGTGTTGGATCTAGCCCTGATCTCTTGACTGGGTGAGAGCTTTCTGCTTAATTCAGAGACTCTGTCCCTCACCACCCCTTGTTGTAAATATTTTTGTCCACCCTAAGCGTGGAAGGGTATTCTCAGATGTGAGACCCTTGCTCATTGCACCATCAGGATTCAAGCAAACCGGGCCGAAGACGGCTGTAATGCCAGAAACCGGTCCCCGGGAGCTTGTTTCCTTCCCAGTGTAAGAATTGGCTTTTGTAGTTTGGTTTGCCCTGTTCCCATCATGCACTGGGACAGGAACAGACTAATTTGCATACAGCCAGGTTCTGAAACTGGGATGGTGCAGTGAGCTAAAACACGGTGTTGGATCTAGCCCTGATCTCTTGACTGGGTGAGAGCTTTCTGCTTAATTCAGAGACTCTGTCCCTCACCACCCCTTGTTGTAAATATTTTTGTCCACCCTAAGCGTGGAAGGGTATTCTCAGATGTGAGACCCTTGCTCATTGCACCATCAGGATTCAAGCAAACCGGGCCGAAGACGGCTGTAATGCCAGAAACCGGTCCCCGGGAGCTTGTTTCCTTCCCAGTGTAAGAATTGGCTTTTGTAGTTTGGTTTGCCCTGTTCCCATCATGCACTGGGACAGGAACAGACTAATTTGCATACAGCCAGGTTCTGAAACTGGGATGGTGCAGTGAGCTAAAAAACGGTGTTGGATCTAGCCCTGATCTCTTGACTGGGTGAGAGCTTTCTGCTTAATTCAGAGACTCTGTCCCTCACCACCCCTTGTTGTAAATATTTTTGTCCACCCTAAGCGTGGAAGGGTATTCTCAGATGTGAGACCCTTGCTCATTGCACCATCAGGATTCAAGCAAACCGGGCCGAAGACGGCTGTAATGCCAGAAACCGGTCCCCGGGAGCTTGTTTCCTTCCCAGTGTAAGAATTGGCTTTTGTAGTTTGGTTTGCCCTGTTCCCATCATGCACTGGGACAGGAACAGACTAATTTGCATACAGCCAGGTTCTGAAACTGGGATGGTGCAGTGAGCTAAAAAACGGTGTTGGATCTAGCCCTGATCTCTTGACTGGGTGAGAGCTTTCTGCTTAATTCAGAGACTCTGTCCCTCACCACCCCTTGTTGTAAATATTTTTGTCCACCCTAAGCGTGGAAGGGTATTCTCAGATGTGAGACCCTTGCTCATTGCACCATCAGGATTCAAGCAAACCGGGCCGAAGACGGCTGTAATGCCAGAAACCGGTCCCCGGGAGCTTGTTTCCTTCCCAGTGTAAGAATTGGCTTTTGTAGTTTGGTTTGCCCTGTTCCCATCATGCACTGGGACAGGAACAGACTAATTTGCATACAGCCAGGTTCTGAAACTGGGATGGTGCAGTGAGCTAAAAAACGGTGTTGGATCTAGCCCTGATCTCTTGACTGGGTGAGAGCTTTCTGCTTAATTCAGAGACTCTGTCCCTCACCACCCCTTGTTGTAAATATTTTTGTCCACCCTAAGCGTGGAAGGGTATTCTCAGATGTGAGACCCTTGCTCATTGCACCATCAGGATTCAAGCAAACCGGGCCGAAGACGGCTGTAATGCCAGAAACCGGTCCCCGGGAGCTTGTTTCCTTCCCAGTGTAAGAATTGGCTTTTGTAGTTTGGTTTGCCCTGTTCCCATCATGCACTGGGACAGGAACAGACTAATTTGCATACAGCCAGGTTCTGAACCTGGGATGGTGCAGTGAGCTAAAAAACGGTGTTGGATCTAGCCCTGATCTCTTGACTGGGTGAGAGCTTTCTGCTTAATTCAGAGACTCTGTCCCTCACCACCCCTTGTTGTAAATATTTTTGTCCACCCTAAGCGTGGAAGGGTATTCTCAGATGTGAGACCCTTGCTCATTGCACCATCAGGATTCAAGCAAACCCGGCCGAAGACGGCTGTAATGCCAGAAACCGGTCCCCGGGAGCTTGTTTCCTTCCCAGTGTAAGAATTGGCTTTTGTAGTTTGGTTTGCCCTGTTCCCATCATGCACTGGGACAGGAACAGACTAATTTGCATACAGCCAGGTTCTGAAACTGGGATGGTGCAGTGAGCTAAAAAACGGTGTTGGATCTAGCCCTGATCTCTTGACTGGGTGAGAGCTTTCTGCTTAATTCGGAGACTCTGTCCCTCACCACCCCTTGTTGTAAATACTGCATTCTCAGATAGCCACATGGATCAGATTGTATTTAGTACATGAACATTTCTACACAGTTAGAAAGAGTCTAAACCTTAAAGACACATTTATAATTTGAGGTAGAATACATTCATTATGCAAAGTACATTTTTATCTGGGAATACTCACATCTGCCTATAAGTGAGAAATCATGAAATTACAATTTGAACACTGTAAATGTGAAAAGGATAAAACAATGTTACAGAGTACATAGCAAATAGAACATTTCATTTGGCAACTTAAAACATAGATCAATACAGGTAAATTATATGTTAAGTCAACCAATTGGTCAAGAGATCTTGGGAACAACTCGCTTGCTGTTACCTACAAACAGACAAGGAGTTGTCCAACAATATCTCTGTGGATCTCCTTTTTATATTCTTTAAGGCGGTGAGAAGTCGATGATAAAGTCATCTCACGCCACCCCATGCCACTTCTCCTACCTGCGTCACTTACGGCCTAGTCTGCACTTTTCCATCCATACATTCAAGTGCAGCCCTTCCTGTAACTGTGGCACGTAAGCTAGGCTAAAGGTCATGCCTCTTAGACTGGAAGCCTGTCATAAATTTACATCGGATAGCAGAAAAATGTGTTATTGTGTAAAGGGATTTTATTTATATGTATGTACTAAACTGTACGTCCTGTTGCCACATCCATCACTCCAGCTTTGACTTGGCTGTGGTGGGCAAGTTCCCTTTTTCTCATGCACAGACCCAGGATGTGGTCCATTGCATGTCGAAAGAACAGGGGGGGATGTTGAACATTAACGTTTGTGAGCTTAGCACACCGGTAGGGTGGGGCTCAATCTGGAGCGAGTAGCCTCACAGTCAGTGGAGCTGAATGAAATCTTGATCAGACATGCCTTCAACTTGCTAAAATAAAAAGCAAGGAAGAGTGGTTAGTTGAATGTGGGAAGGACAAAGTGCTTAAACAGGTCAGGGAGTGTTTTCAGTGTAATTGGACCAACAAAATAAAATATGTTTGTAAACTGAGACCTTATTGGGAGGTCAGGCATCATTGAGTCTAGATAATGAAACAGCTTTGAGAGAAGAAAATATTGTACATCCTTATGGATTACGCAAATTGATCATCCAGTTGTGCTATGAAGGACATTTTGGAATTTTTAGGATGAAAAGTGTTGTGAGAGTTCAATTTTGGTGGCCTGGGTTAATGCAGAAGTAGAGAGGTATGTGAGGAATTGTATGAATTGTGTTGTTTCCGACAAAACCTTACAGACTTGCGCGCACCTATGTTAGAGAGTTGTCCTTCTAAATTTCCCTGGATTCAGTTGCAATCAATTTATTTGGCCCTGTTGGCATTGATCAAAAATATATCATTGTACTTCTAGATTTATTTTCAACGTAGCCAGTTTAAAGGTTGTTGATTCAATTAATACTGCTACAGTATTTTAATTTGTGGATGAAGTTTTTGATACGGAAGAGTTATCCAATTCAGTTTTAAGTGACAAAGGAGTACAGGAGTTAGCCTAAAGGCTAGGGCGGTCGACTTCAAATTTGGGGGACCTGCGTTCGAGTCTCGGCAATGACACGGAACATCCTGTGATTCTGGGCAAATCACTTAATCTCCACATGCCTAATAAAAACAAATGTGTCCTCATGTAGCGCAACTGGTGCTATGTAAAGCGCTCTGATACCCGATTAGGTTCAAGTTTGCGCTTTACAGCCAGAGATTATTTTAAGAAAGTAGGTATCATTCATAGGACTACTGCCCTGTACAATCCAAGCAGAAATGGAGTTGTTGAAAGGTTCAATTGAGTAATTTAAGTCATACAATCAGCTTATAGTAACATGCTTGACTGGAAAGGTCTATTGCATAAAGCTATATGGGAGTACAGAAGTGATTGTACAGGGTTATCTCCTTTTGTGATTATGAGAGTATACAAACCTATGTCTAAATATAATCCTGTTTGGTTAAATGACTCTGGAGTTCAACACTGGTCTTTAGAATCTGTTCATAGTAGGCTGATAGAACATCAGGCAAAGGTGAAAGAATATTATGATGAAAGCCTGTTAGTGTTGATGTGGGAGATTGGGTCCAAGTAAGGAAACCCTGCAAAGTGAAGAAAGGGGATAGTCAATCTTTTTTAAGTATGGGCGAATTTTGCGAATCTCGCGTTCGCGAAATTTGCGGATTTGCGAACTCGCAATCCGCAAAATCCGCGAATTCCCGCGAATTTGCGGATTTTTTTTTGTATTTGCAAGCGTTTCTGCCAGTTCGCGAGGATTTGGTACTAGTTCGCAATTGCGAACTTACTTGTCGGCTCGCAACGGTCGCGACTATGTTGTTTCTACGTCTGGTTCATCATCACAGCCTCCCAGCACCCTCTGTTTCACCACTGCCACCCTCTCTTTGACCCATGCCACCCTCTGTTACATCAATGCCACCCTCTTGTTCATCATCACTGTAGAAGATGGGGGGGAAAAGCAAGCCCACCTGCCCTGCTTGAACTGACATGAATTAATTTGGGGTTAGTTTATTAACAACACCTGCCCTGCCCCAACTGACAATAATGAATTAGGGGCTAATTAATGTGTCACTGAATTTGAAGTTCCAGCCTGGCACCTGCTTGTCTGCTCCCTTAGCTGTAAATCAGGACCTTTGTGGCATACAGTTAAGGTCAGAGCAGGGTCACACAATAGTTGCAAGCAGGCAACCGAATTCTGGAGGGCCCCCTCAGGAAGCACTACAGGGAATTGTTACAAATCATGAGGTTGACCTTTTGCACCTGCTCATTGCTTTGGCTTTTGCAAAAATCGTTTTTCGTTTTTTTCGCGATATTTGCGGGGCGCGGCGTCGTGCGAAACCGACCGCGGAAGCCGCCAATTCGTGCGAATGAGCTTTATATTTTTTTGCGGCTTGTTGTTTCGCGAGTTTTTTTGCAGTATTCGCGAGCCGCTTGCAGCGCAACACGCAAATTTACCCCAAGGTCGAGTACGGGCGCGGCCATTTTGTTTGCGTGACGTATTTCCGTTTCCGCCCGCTATGTATAATCTCGCGCAGTAAGCGCATTGCGAGTATAAGTTCGCACGAGATCGCGAGGAAAATCTCGTGCGAACTTACTTTCGCGCTCGTGAACGGGCGGCCATCTTGTTTTTCATTAATTTCCTGTGTCTGGGCATGGTGTTTAATCCTCTTGCTATCTTTGCCATCCTTTGCTTGTTTTCAGTTTTTTTTTAACGATTTTGCTTCTTATCTATCCCTCTCTTTTCCTAGCTGTATATTTTTGTCTTTTCTGCTATTTTTCTTTACTTTTAAACTACTTTTTTAAACTCTTTTCTTTTCTTCTTCCCTATCCTATTCCTTCTTAATTTTCTACTTCCTACCTTACCTGCCCAGACCATGGTGAAGCCAGGCGCTGTGAAGCTGCCCAGGCACTTGAGGGCCGCAGAGGCGGCGGGGAGGAGGAGTCCTGGACCCCGTGCCAGGACAGCATGCGGTCGATTGAGGGGGGAGCAGGTGACGCGACGGGAGATCTTCAGCCCGGAGGAAGTGGGTGCGCTGGTCTATTTCGTCCAGCGCCGCCTGCCCAGGACCATCGCGGGAGGCGGCAGGATCGCGGCCGGCGGCTACAACATCCGGGAGCGCCGGAAGCAGTGGGAGAAGGTGTGCTGGGCCATGTCCCACCTCTACGGGGTCCAGCGCACCTACAGCCAGGTCACCCACCGCTGGACGGACCTCCTGGACCGGGAGCGCGACCTGCTGGACCAGCTCGGCTTGGAGATCCCCGGGCTTGGTGAGTAGTACTAGCTATTTCATCACTCACTACTATGATGTTTTCTCCTGCTCTGTGTTGTTGTATTGCAAATATTTGTTTTTTACATGGAGCAAGCCAATAATGCCGCTGATGACGATTACATTGTAGTTAAATTATATTTCAAAATCTTCTGTGCATTTCAGGTGCACTGCTCTCTTTCTCAGTGGTGTTGCTACTATGCTTATTTGTTTTGTATTTTCTGGTCTCATTGGCCTGAGTAACTATTATGTATGAGTGTACTTTACAGAACTGCGTAATGCTAGACACTAGGGGGCAGATTACATTTACAAGCCCCTTGCGCCACGTTTACGTTGCCTTGCGTGACGCAACAGCGGCGTAAACGTGGCGCATCCCTGCGAGTCATTTACAGCGTGACGCATCTAGGGAGATGCGTCACGTTATAAAGCCATGTGCCTGCACCACAATGGGTGCGTTCCTAGTACGCAGGGTGGGCGGTCCGGCGGCTGTGCGCCTCGCAAAAGTGCCGGCGTGAAATCTACAAGATTTAACGCAGGCACTTCTGCGACGCTGCTACGTCAATTCAATTCCTTATGCCTGCTTGAAGCAGGCGTAAGGACTGACACAGCATGTTAAGTATTGGGTGGCCCTGAGCATTACTGGAGTTGCATTGCGTTGGCGACGTGACTCCAGCGATGCGCCGCTCTTACGTGACGAGATGCGTCACGCAAGTGCCTACCCTTGCGCCAGGGCGCACCGCATTGTAAATGAGGCGCATCTGCCGTGTCGCAAGGGTAGTTTTGCGAGACGCATTTGATCTGGCGCATCTCTGGAGATGCGCCAGAACGCGTAAGTAAGTATGCCCCTAAGGGGCAGAATTGCAATTACCGTCGCATCCCTGCAAAGTAGCAGGGATGCGCCATTAATTGTGCGGCCCGCTACCACCACCAAACATGGTGCGCCGTATTTGCAATGCGGCGCACCATGGGCCCAAAACACCACCGAAGCTTTACTGCTGGAGTTGCGTCGCAACGATGGCGCAGCTCCAGCAATGCTCTGGGGTACCCTATCTCCCCAATGCTGGGTCAAGCCGTACGTCTGCTTCAAGCAGGTGCAGGGTTTGTGTGACGCATCATTGTCCTAAAGGTGACTGATTGAAATTTTGTAGATTTCCCTCAGCCACTTTTAGGATGTGTTCCAGCGCAGGAATGCCCTCCCTTGCGCCGGAACGCCCCCTGATGGCGCAGGGCTTTATAACGGGATGCATCTCCCAAATGCGTCACGTTGTTATAATATTATACGCCGCACCATGGCGCCTCTTTTGTTTAGCTGCTGCGTCACAAAAGTCACGCAAGAACGGAGCAAAAGAGCCGCAAGGGGCTTAAATCTGCCCCTTCCTTTGTACCCCTGACAATAAGAAAAATAGTGGCGGTGGATTGATAGTTTGACTATTTAAATGACTGGTAATGTAGCAGGCAACTGTTAGTGTTGTCACTGATCTGACTGAAATCACAATGGAGTTTGTCTGTCACTTTGCGTCTTGCCTGCGGACTGCTGCCTGCCAGTCCTAGGTGAACCTTTCAGTACTTTGTTTAGTGAGTTACGTGACTTTCGAAGTCACAGGTCCGCAAATCAATGAAAACTAACCCTAATCAATATAATTTCGCGGAAATATTTTGTTATTGTTGTGTGAAATGTTTGATTTGGTTGACATTGACAAGCAACTATCATCCATGTTTTCTGTTCTTTCTTTCATGTTGTACGTGAGCTCCCCCCAGGGGCGAGGGGAGGACACAGGAGCAGCAGGCGGCGGATGCTGTTGAACAGGGCCAGGATCGGGCAGGCGAGGGCTCCTTTGCTGGCCCCAGTAAGTTTTCATTTTAGACTAGTACCTATTTTTCCTAGCGTTCCTCATTTGATTTTTTCAAAATCGTCTTTGATCTTTTTGTAGACTGTATCTAAATTCTTATCCTGCCTCTACTATGACTCCCTGTGGTATTACTAGATTATTCTTATTAGTCTGTCTGTGTAGCTAACTAAGATTGCACGGTTGGCGAAACTCCCTTTCTAGTCAGCAATAGCTCTATCAACTTAGTGCAGTCCTCTGGGATTGTCCATAATGTCTTTTGAAGTGTTCTATCTGCTTTGAAAATTCCCAACTATAAAATGTGAATGACCACCAAGAAAGAATAAGATACTACCTTTTGGTTTGGATAGGAGGACAATCCATACCACTACAGTGGTGCGGACAATTCTTCTGCAGAAACAGAACTATGGACAATAAATAGTGCATTGCTTATCAATTATAATAGGCGCTGTTAGAGTTTCCACATACCTCTGCGATAACAGACTTTGAACCCCCAATGTCCTTACTGACTGACTAGACTACATAGTGTGGCACAGTCATTTACCTCCCGAATTCATCGCTGATTGATCCCCAATGATCCAACGTAGCTGAAGAGTACGGAGTCAGAGTCAAGAAGTGTCAGAGGCACGGACTCTTGCTTGCAAAAATTGCAAAACCTTTCGCTCAGTCACTCAAGTCTGGACCAAAAAACACAGAGTCTCTCTAAGTTTAAAAGCTTTATTAAAAGTAAACACATTTATTAAAATGAAGTCATAATAAAAAAACGAAACGTTTAACTGAGAATGGAAAAGTGGTTAGTGCTGACGATTAATTGAAGACATTTCTTGTGGTCGAGCCGAGCTCTCACCTTGTTTCAACTTGATCTTGTTGTTAGAAGTCCATCTTCTGTCTGTGTGGAAAAAATGGTGCGTGTTAAAAAGCCAGCCTTCATCAGTTGTGCCAAAAAGTGCTGCATTACATTGTTTTCACATGTCTTCATTCCTAGACCAAATACTAGTGAGTGGTTTATTCTAACATTCTTAAATGTACTTTGTAGGTGGAACATCTGGTGACGGGGCCAACGCGGAGGTGGTGGTGCTCGTCACGGAGGCGGAGGGCAATTCCTCAGGGGAGGATGCGGCGGTTCCAGTGCCGGCTGTGAGAGTTCAGACGGTGGTGGTGGCGGGCAGAGGTAAGCTCTTATATATTCCTTACTTATTGAGATTGAAGACGTGGCTGGGAAGGAAAGAATATGAGATGCATGGCTGGGTGAATGATGAAGCAATGATTGGTGGAAGGACAACAGCCTGAGTGGGTGACACAGAAACTGTATGTGTCCATATACCTGGATCATGCTACTATCTGACTCTTAGATAGCATATGTGTATCTAGAGCAGGGGTACTCATAGTACGGCCCGCGGGCGGTGGCGGCCCGGCAAGCCTTCCTTGGCGGTGGGCAGACCTTGCAGACAATCACTGCTCCCCCGGCCCCAACAGAGCAGAGTGGAGATGCAGGGCCACAAAGAGGTGAAATAGAACAAAGCCTCTGCTCTGTGGGGCCGGGCAAGCAGTGATTGTCAGGGTGTAGATGCAGGGGCGCTACAACAAACAAAGCCTCAATAATATGTTAATGGTCTTTTAAAGACCTGTTAAGTACTTTGGTGTGGCTGTCTGTGTGTGCGCGTTGAGGAAGCTGTCTCAGCCCGGGCTGAAGGCTGACAGAGACAGACACACACACAGTGAGATGACAGAGGGGGAGGGAGAGGGAGGGCAGGAGGGAGAGAGAGATGGAGAGGGAGGGCAGGAGGGAGAGCATGAGGGAGAGAGATGTATGTAAATGCTGGGTCTGGTGGCTCAGTGGATGAAGGCATCTGCTGCAGGGACCTGTGTGCAACCGCATGGTCACAAGTTTTCGTTTTGCTTTAGCCCCGCCCCCTCTGACTCCGCCCCCACCAGTGCGGCCCTCGGCCACAAACTACACTGTAAATTTAGCCCCTGAGAGAAAGTTTGTGAGTACCCATGATCTAGAGAGAGTAGACGGTCAGTGGATGAACTAAGTGTAACTTTGAAGAGCATGTAACACTGCACCCGCACGTCCGTTCCAGTGTAGGAAAGGCAAGGAAAAGAAGTTTTAATTTGGTCCAAATACTACCATCAATAGTAGCAGTAGTTTGTATTGCAAGCACAGCATAGATCCGGTTATTACGGTGGCCACTCGCTACCTCTCTTAATAAGTTTAGTAGTACTGAGTCATTCATGTGTGGATGTATCACTGGTCACTCAATAAAAAGCAAAGCACCTAAAGTCATCCCATATATAAGCAAAAACATCCCATGTGAAGTGATAGATAATCACATTATTTATCTTCTTCAATTTTCCATTTCTAGTACTCATTTGCACTGTAGGGTGAAAGTTAAATTAATTAAGCAGTAGCCCTTGTAATAGAGTATTCTCAGTGCCACCCGTAATAGAAAAGTAAGAGCTTCACTACCTGCATGTACTGGACCGGTACAGTAACGCAAGTCTGTCTCACTCACCATGGTGTGCGTCTGTTTTTCTCGGGTGCAAGTTCACTGTGCTGGCATTATGCCGGCTTGCAGAAGATAACGTACCAATTTTCCTAAACAAGAGACAAGAAGAAGAATAAGACTGGTGTACTTTCATAGTCGACTCCAATGGAAGTCCATAGTGCTCGTAGAATTTGTTCCTTAAACTCCCACTAATGTTAGAGCAAGGATAAAGAATTGGGAGGTTAGATAGATACTGGCCTCAATAGTTATGTAATGCGCTTGCAAGTTGCTAGTTGTACTGCAACACAAATTTCTGCTGAATGATTGAGTTAATCTTAAAGAGCATTGGTTACAGACTATGTCTTTCTTTCTTCATATAGATGCTCCTTCCAAACCAACAAGGAGGAAGGAGCTGGCTAGAGCGGCCCGGCAACGGAGGATCGATGCCACTGTTGCGGAATATCGGCGGCTGGTGGCCCTGGAGGACGAAGAAAGTGTGCAGTCGACCACAACAACAACGTCGTCTGCATCGGCCTCCGTGCCCCCACGGGCTGCCACCCAGCACAGTGGTCCACACAGACTGAGCCGGGCTGCCAAAGTCAAACGCCACCGCCGAGCAGCAAGGACAACAGCTGCCTCTCACAGCCCTAGCACCTGCAAGGCAGTCAAGGCACGCCTGCGCCGCAGTACCCTGATGGTGTCCCGCCTTCAGCAGGAGCTCCACCACTTCACAAACGTGTTGGAGGGGCTCCGCTTAGAGCACGCCTTGCTCCGCGAGGAGCATGATGCCCTGGCCCAAAAAGTAAACAGCATCCACCCATAGTGTCCCTTGCCCCTTTTTTAGAGACTTTTGGGGGGTGGGAATTGGGAGTTGGGTTTTTGGGGACTTTTGAAGGACAATCGTTGGGGTTAGGGAGGGTCTTGCGGGAGATTATTTTGTTAGGGATATAAATATACTTTTTCAAACTTTATCTGAGCATACCTGTTTTTTACTGCTTGCCTGGTGGGTGGGGGTTTAACAGTGACTTTGTTTTCCTGAAAGTTTAGTTCCATTTTCTTCCTTTAAGTGTAAATGCCCAAATGTTTTCAACACAGACGGGCAGATTTATGTTGTGAATGCGCCACGTTTGCGTCACGCAACTGTGGCGTAAAGGTGGCGCATCCCTACGACCGATTTACAACGTGACGCATCTAGGCAGATGCGTCACGTTGTAAAGCCCTGCGCCGCTTGTGGGTGTTCTGGCGCAGGGTGGGCGTTCCGGGGCAGGTGCGCCTCGCAAAAGTGGCTGAGTGAAATCTATAAGATTTCACTCAGTCACTTTTAGGTCAATGCTGCGTCAAAACCCTGCGTCTGCTTGAAGCAGGCGTAAGGCTTGACGCAGTATTGGTCAGATAGGGCACCCCGAGCCTTGCTGGAGCTGCGTCGCGCTTGCGACACAACTCCAGCAATGCGTCACTTTTACGGCACAGATGCGTGACGCATCTGTGCCGTTTTTGCCCCATGGTGCGCCGCATTGTAAATGCGGCGCACCATGGGTGGCGGAGCTGCAGCGCACGATAACTGGCGCATCCCTGGGGATGCGCCAGTTATCATAAATCTGCCCCTAAGTGCCTCTCACAGAGTAAGTGAAGTGAATTCAAGAGTCCTATGACTTTAGTAGTACTACCGTCAGTCTCTCGTCTCTCCTAATACTCCATTATACCCCCAAACCACCAAACGCTTATCTTACCTGAAATTTGTGTTTGAAAGTAGGGCAAGACCCAGGGCTGGCTCCACGGGAAACAGCGAATAAGGTTGGCAATCCTGGGCGATAAAATTTCCTCATAGCGGTGGTACTAGTGGTGTGACACAGTGGCAGTTGCATGCCTATGAAAAAAAAGAAAATTAAATCTGGTTTGTCCTCCTGAGCAATTCAATGGTACAATAGAGAATATAGCAGGTGACAGAAGTACACTAGAACAGTGCCACATTGTAACCTAACAAATGGTAAAGTATAACTACTAATTTGGTTGAAGTTCTTTGACATTAGCCATGGGTCTTTGTCAAGCAGAGTAAGAATATATCCTCGGATTTCTTCACCAGCCTGTTGCTATCACCTTATCCTCCCCAGCAAGTGTGTGGATTTATTGCTGTAATTTAGTCACACATCAATCAAAACCACACAGCCCGGGGGAAGAGGGTTAGGGTTTGAAAAATGGATGGGTACAGGGGTTTTTGGGAAAGGTTTTGGGAGACAAGAAAAAATAGCACAGCATGGACAAACAATTGTGAACATAAACAAATCTTTGGGTACAAACCTATCCATCAATCTTTGAAAGTGCATGCACTACTGCATGCATGTCAGTGAAAAGTAAGTAGTACTTTCGACAACTGTGGAAGAAAGAATGCGACAGTACAGGGCGTGTGTGGAATTATAGATAACTATATTCAACATAAGGTCTCTGTTGCCAGATACCTGAGAGCCTTGCTGGTCACTATAAATCCATTCACAACACTCAATGGGGTTGGTCTGGAAGGTATAGTAGATAGAAAAGGAGAAATTGCTCTTTTTCTAGGTGTCCCCTCACTCACCAGGGTTGCCCCTTGGTGACATGCTTCATCATTGGGGCCATCCCAGTCCTCTACGAGCTGGGGCGTGCTGCGACTTGCGAATTACGTAGGAGCACTTACAAATGACTATGTGTGGTGCAGATGTGATAGTGGAGTGGACTAAGTGATGTGTTAAGGGATCAATTTAGAAGCAGAGAGAGATCCAAGAAATGCAGTCACAGTCAGAGAAAAAGACAAAGGATACTGTATCTGTATGTTGTTGTAGTTGTCCTGTTGAATTTGGTAAGTAAGTTGCCTGCAGAAAAAAAATCCTCTTATTAGCGGCACTCCTCCATTGCAGCCGACGCTTCGTCCATCGATGTTGGTCACCACCAGAAGACACCCTGTAAAAAAAGCACAGCATGGACAAACAATTGAACATAAACAAATCTTTGGGTACAAACCTATCCATCAATCTTTGAAAGTGCATGCACTACTGGATGCATGCCAGTGAAAAGTAAGTAGTACTTTCGACAACTGTGGAAGAAAGAATGCGACAGTACAGGGCGTGTGTGGAATTATTGATAACTATATTCAACATAAGGTCTCTGTTGCCAGATACCTGAGAGCCTTGCTGGTCACTATAAATCCATTCACAACACTCAATGGGGTTGGTCTGGAAGGTATAGTAGATAGAAAAGGAGAAATTGCTCTTTTTCTAGGTGTCCCCTCACTCACCAGGGTTGCCCCTTGGTGACATGCTTCATCATTGGGGTCATCCCAGTCCTCTACGGGCTGGGGCGTGCTGTGACTTGCGAATTACGTAGGAGCACTTACAAATGACTATGTGTGGTGCAGATGTGATAGTGGAGTGGACTAAGTGATGTGTTAAGGGATCAATTTAGAAGCAGAGAGAGATACAATAAATGCAGTCACAGTCAGAGAAAAAGACAAAGGATACTGTATCTGTATGTTGTTGTAGTTGTCCTGTTGAATTTGGTAAGTAAGTTGCCTGCAGAAAAAAAATCCTCTTATTAGCGGCACTCCTCCATTGCAGCTGACGCTTCGTCCATCGATGTTGGTGACCAGAAGACACCCTGTCCACTGCCTGCCTGATGCTGAATTGTGGCTCGCTAATGTGAAGCCTGACTCCATCCTTTTTTCCCCATTGCACAGACTGAAACCCGGCCTCTAATTATTCAACGAAAAACAGGAAGTGATATAATATTACAACACCACTGATAAATAAATATAAGGTATGTAGGCTGTGGAGTGCAAAAAGTCACACTTTGATTTTCCTAGTAGACAGTACAATATTTTTGAAAGTGCGTACTCTGTCAGAGTCACCTTTTGAAGGATAAATAAGTATGGGCAAATTAATGTAGCGGATCTTTTTCCCTCAAGCTAGGTGTCCTGTAAACTGTGTTTTAGAACAAAATTAGATCTTCCCAGCAGTGCTCCCACCCAGACCCTTACTAAAGCCAGTCGCAAAAATGTAGAAGACCCCCAATCAAATCTCAAAAAACTAGGCCTAGCAGAAAACTGGTGACAAAACGTACTTTGAAAGTAAAAGTAGGCCCAAGTACCCCCTTACCCACCATGGATTGCATTCAAACCACTTGCAAGCAACCAAGCAAAAGTATCCATAGCCAGCATCGCTCCAAGACTCGAAAACCCCCCCACCCAAACACATGCAATAGAAATACTGCTAACCCTAACGAACCCTAAGTTAAGAATAGTGGCAAAGGTTTTCTTTAACTATGCCAAATCCCCCCTTTCCCACCATGGATTTTCTTCAAATGACTTGCAACCAAAATTACACATTCTCACGAGTGCTCTAAGACCCCAGAACTCAGTTGCAAAAATCTAGAACACCCCGAAACACATGCAATCCTGCTGCTAGGGCTAACCCTAACGAACCCTAAGTTACAAAAAGTGCCAAAAGGCTTTTCCGCGAGGATTTTGTCCCAACCACTTCTACCCGGTATTAGACCTTCCCAGGAATGCCCAAAGACCCGCCAACCCACCCGCCAAGAAGCATAACACCCCCAAATAGGCCAAAAGCAAAATCTCATACTTGCAATATTTCTCGGCCTTCGGTCCAAACGCGCTGCGTAGCTAGGCCCTAAGTCGGGGTTGCCACCACGGATTTCCTGAAAAGCAAATGCAATCAAGATTAGAGTGTCCCAGCAGTGCTCCCAGACCCCGAAACTCACCCACAAACACTAGGAAGCCCCACAAACAAGCCCCCGAAAACACTACATTGAGCAAAATGTCAGAAATAGCAACAAAAAAAATCGACGTGGATTTTGTCCCAACCACTTTTATCCGGTATGAAAGCTTCCCAGCAATGGCCCCAGAGCCGTCAACCCAGGAGAAAATGAGTAGAAGACCCCCAAACAGCCAAAGAGCAAAAGTACAAAAATGGGGACTTATTTTTTTCCAAATTTCCCAAATCACTCCGCGCGCGCTCTGCAGCTAGGCCCTAACTCCCCTCTGCCACCATGGATTTGCTTCAAACCTCTTGCAAAGTAAAGTATATATAGCCAGCAGTGCGCCCAGACCCCGAAACCCACCCACAAACACCAGGAAGCCCCCCAAACAGGCCCCCGAAAATGCTACATTGAGCAAAATGTCAGAAATGGCGAAAAAAAAAAATCGGCCTGGATTTTGTCCCAACCACTTCTACCCAGTATTAGACCTTCCCAGGAATGCCCCAAGACCCGCCAACCCACCCGCCAAGAAGCATAACACCCCCAAACAGGCCAAAAGCAAAATCTCATACTTGCAATATTTCTCGGCCTTCGGTCCAAACGCGCTGCGTAGCTAGGCCATAAGTCGGTGTTGCCACCACGGATTTCCTGAAAAGCAAATGCAATCAAGATTAGAGTGTCTCAGCAGTGCTCCTAGACCCCGAAACTCACCCACAAACACCAGGAAGCCCCCCAAACAGGCCCCCGAAAACACTACATTGAGCAAAATGTCAGAAATAGCACAAAAAAAATCGGCCAGGATTTTGTCCCAACCACTTCTACCCGGTATTAGACCTTCCCAGGAATGCCCCAAGACCCGCCAACCCACCCGCCAAGAAGCACAACACCCCCAAACAGGCCAAAAGCAAAATCTCATACTTGCAATATTTCTCGGCCTTCGGTCCAAACGCGCTGCGTAGCTAGGCCATAAGTCGGAGTTGCCACCACGGATTTCATGAAAAGCAAATGCAATCAAGATTAGAGTGTCCCAGCAGTGCTCCCAGACCCCGAAACTCACCCACAAACACCAGGAAGCCCCCCAAACAGGCCCCCGAAAACGCTACATTGAGCAAAATGTCAGAAATAGCACAAAAGAAATCGGCCTGGATTTTGTCCCAACCACTTCTACCCGGTATTAGACCTTCCCAGGAATGCCCCGAGACCCGCCAACCCACCCGCCAAGAAGCATGACACCCCCAAACAGGCCAAAAGCAAAATCTCATACTTGCAATATTTCTTGGCCTTCAGTCCAAACGCGCTGCATAGCTAGGCCATAAGTCGGGGTTGCCACCACGGATTTCCTGAAAAGCAAATGCAATCAAGTTTAGAGTGTCCCAGCAGTGCTCCCAGACCCCGAAACTCACCCACAAACACCAGGAAGCCCCACAAACAGGCCCCCGAAAACGCTACATTGAGCAAAATGTCAGAAATAGCAAAAAAAAAATCGACGTGGATTTTGTCCCAACCTCTTTTATCCGGTATTAGAGCTTCCCAGCAATGGCCCCAGAGCCGTCAACCCAGGAGAAAACAAGTAGAAGACCCCCAAACAGCCAAAGAGCAAAAGTACAAAAATTGGGACTGTGTCATTTTTTTCACCAAATTTCCCTAATCACTCCGCGCGCGCTCTGCAGCTAGGCCCTAACTCCCCTCTGCCACCATGGATTTGCTTCAAACCTCTTGCAAAGTAAAGTATATATAGCCAGCAGTGCGCCCAGACCCCGAAACCCACCCACAAACACCAGGAAGCCCCCCAAACAGGCCCCCGAAAACGCTACATTGAGCAAAATGTCAGAAATAGCAAAAAAAAAATCGGCCTGGATTTTGTCCCAACCATTTCTACCCGGTATTAGACCTTCCCAGGAATGCCCCAAGACCCGCCAACCCACCCGCCAAGAAGCATGACACCCCCAAACAGGCCAAAAGCAAAATCTCATACTTGCAATATTTCTCGGCCTTCGGTCGAAACGCGCTGCGTAGCTAGGCCATAAGTCGGGGTTGCCACCACGGATTTCCTGAAAAGCAAATGCAATCAAGATTAGAGTGTCCCAGCAGTGCTCCCAGACCCCGAAACTCACCCACAAACACCAGGAAGCCCCACAAACAGGCCCCCGAAAACGCTGCATTGAGCAAAATGTCAGAAATAGCAAAAAAAAATCGGCCTGGATTTTGTCCCAACCACTTCTACCCGGTATTAGACCTTCCCAGGAATGCCCCAAGACCCGCCAACCCACCCGCCAAGAAGCATAACACCCCCAAACAGGCCAAAAGCAAAATCTCATACTTGCAATATTTCTCGGCCTTCGGTCCAAACGCGCTGCGCAGCTAGGCCATAAGTCGGGGTTGCCACCACGGATTTCCTGAAAAGCAAATGCAATCAAGATTCGAGTGTCCCAGCAGTGCTCCCAGACCCCGAAACTCACCCACAAACAGACGGAACCCCCCCTAAGAGCACCTCAAAGGCAAGCAAGTCAGCAAAAACACTAAAAAATGTGCGCCTCGGATTTGGTCCAAACCACTTTTATCCGGTATTAGAGCTTCCCAACAATGGTCCCAGAGCCGTCAACTCACCTGCAAAGAGGTAGAACAACACCCCCTCAAGTGCTGAGTCTTTCTTCATTGGGCGTAAACCAGCCCTCTGGTTTGATGGAAATAGGAGTCTGGAGGAGGAGGATAGAGGAGCATGTTCTTCTGAACTTGTGAACCTGAGGAATGCAGACTGCGGCAACTTCAAATCAATTAGCAAACCAGTGAAGACAGTTCTGCTGATGGGCTTGTTTCTGTGATTATCTGATTAAAGTTTGAAATATATTAACTGTGCACAACAAAGAAAGACAGACACACAGGAATATAAGTGAATAAGGACAAAAAAGAAAGTTATTGATTAGTTGTCTCATTTTCAGGGCTCGGTATCACGGTCCAGGAATGAGAATAAGGCTTCGTCATCATACTCTGCGAATTCAGGCAGGGTGAGCTCAGTGTCACCTGACAGAGTAGAAATTCCCTCATCTATGTTGCTGGCCACCTCGTCTTCATCCGGCGCGCTTTCTCGTACTCTGAAATCTGGTGGTATGAGGTGCTGATTCATCTTGATCATTGTTAACCTCTCCACATTTTTGGGCGACAGGCGGCTCCGTTTGGGAGTTACAATGCCACCAGCAGCACTGAAAACACGTTCAGAAGACACGCTTGCGAGTGGGCAAGACAAGTAGTTTAAAGCCAGGTTGGTGAGCTGTGGCCACAATTCTTTTTTCCCATGCCAATACGCCAATGGGTCAGAATTAACATAGACCTCTGTTGAGTCATTCAGATAGTCCTTCACCATCGACTCAAGGTCCTCATCCAAGGTTCCTCCACTTTGCTTAGCTCTTGCTGTGCCTCTGACCTTTTGAGAACCAAACCCACGCAGAGCTAGCCAATCCTCTTCAGCCTCCAATGTTTCTGTTGTGTCTGGTGCAGGTGATCCGGTTGCCGGTGTCTTTAACGGCTGAGAGGTCACTTGTGCCACAGCCACAGATGCAGAAGTGGATTGTTTTGACTGGGGATGGCCTGCTGATGTACTGCCATTTGCTTCAATTTTCAGCCGTTCTCTTTCAAATCTCTTGGCTGACAAGGCTAGCCAACGTTTGTACTTTGGAACATGTTCATCATCAAAAGGAAAGAATGCTTGGCCTGCCAGCGCCTTTTTGTAGCGTGGATCCAGAATAGTAGCACAAATGTAATGCTCTTCTGAGTGGATCGTTTGAAGACGTTCATCACCTTGTAGGAGCTCTAATAATTTCTCAGCCAGAACAAAAGAGTCTTGGTTTTTTACATCTTTTTCAAACACAGAACATACCTCCTTCAGTTGGTCCTCCAGCATGTACAACAATGGGATAGCTTTTCCCAAATTACAGTCCTCCTTGCTGACTGCACGCGTGAAGAACTCAAAAGGACGAAGCATGCGTGTCAGGCTTTGAACTATGTTCCATTGCGCCGCACCCATCCTCAGGTCATCCTGAGCTGTACCCTCTGTTAAGAAATATTGATCGAGTACCGTATACTGCTCATACAGACGCTCAACCATGTAGAAGGTTGAGTTCCAACGTGTTACCACCTCCTGGATGAGTGCTTTCACTGGCATTTGACGTTGATATAGCAGGCTCCTCAGCTGCTTCCGGGCCTTAAAAGAATGGCTGAAATGGTTGCACATTTTTCGGCAGGTGTCCAATACTCTGTACGCTGCACTGCCTTTATTACCCAAGAATTTTTGGACAACCAGGTTTATACAGTGCGCCAAACACGGCACTCTGAAATAGTTACCCAGCCTCATGGCCTTAACTATATTGGCGCCATTGTCCGTGGAAACATAACCAACCTGGCGTTTTAGTGGGGACAGCCAGTTAAGGACCTTTGTGTTAAAGACATCCAAAATGTTTTCTGCTGTGTGACGTTTCTCCAAACCAAACATGGCTAGTGTTGCATGTTTCCGAGCAGCTTTAAAAACAATGTCCGTGTCAACACCTGTGTTTAGCTTTGCTTTAGCCCCTGAAAAAGAGACCCAGTGTGCAGTGATGCACATGTAATCAGCGCCTGCGCCACTGGTCCACATGTCTGTTGTCAGATGTATAGTGTGAACAGCACTCTTCTGCAAAGCTGCCCCAATCACCTTCAGAACATCTTCATGTAGTGCTGGAACCGCAACTCGGGCAAAATAGAACCGGCTAGGAACCTTCCATTTAGGGCAGAGCGCTGCCACTAATTCTCGAAAACCAACCCCTTCTACAAAAGAAAAAGGGAGAAGGTCCAGAGCTAGCATTTTAGCCAGCTTAGTGTTATACAGACGCGTCAGTGGGTGGTTGCGTTCACATTGCGCTTCTGTAAACAACATCTTTTTAATGTTGCCCTGGACCAAAGATTTACGGGATGATGATGATATCTTCGACCCAGTTACGCTCGCTGATGAACTTTTTCGCATTGATGTCTCACTCTCTCCCACACTTTTAGTGTGTCTCACATGGGGTGTGCTGCTGACAGGGGTACTGGGTGTAAGTGAAGTGTTTGACACGTCTTCTTCCTCCTCGTCATCATCAGATGAAACATCGTTTTCTTGACTTGCAATTCCGGCTTCCTTGATCTCCTTTAGGTGTGCAAACCATTGGACAGCGTGCTGTCTCTCAAGATGACCTCTCTGGCCTCCGGTACCATAGTTGGTACCAAACTTACCACGACTAACTACATGCTTACAAATGCTACAAATGGCGAGGTTTTCCTTTTTTGGGCAAACACTAAAGAAGTCCCAAACTGGAGACTTGAAATGTCTTTGGGGGCCGAAGGAGGCGGCGATACTGGTGGTGGTGGTCCTGCTGCTAATGCCAGATGAAGTGGAGGATGTGGATTGCCGAACTTCAGTACGTTTTGCACTTTCACCACCACGAATTGAGGTCGAGGTGGATGGAGGTCCCTTCTTGCGAGGAAGAAATATGGAAGCGGTAGGTGTTGGTGTACTAGTTAACTCCAAATCTAATGATTGTTGTGTTTCCATTTCCATTGCCTCCTCGTCGACATCATCATCACGCTCAGCAGCATCTCTGGATAGGGTCAAAATGTCTCTTTGCTGCATGCCCGCTTGGGCTGCAGTGACCTTTATGATGACTGGCTCGTCGTCATCGTGAGAGGCTTCACCAGCAGCAGTATGCGTCACTTCTTGTTGTGCCTCATCACACTCCATAGCTATGAGTTTTTCGACGACCTTCCTTTTACGCTTAGGTATCTTTGTCAGATCATGGTGTGCCTCACTCTCAGGCTGCCGTGGTGGTACCCATTCGTCATCCAGATCATCAGAAGGCGGTGGGCTTGAAGAAGATGTAGACACCAACCTTGATCTTTTCCTTCCAAGGGATGTGGAAGACAATGAATAATCATCAGGAGGAGTGGCTTCCAATGATACCTCGGCTTGATTGTCGATTTCCTGATGTGCCCCTACTTCGGGAGGGACAACTATTGTGGGAACTTGCTGTGACCCTCCATGCACCTCTGCTTGCGCATCTCCTTGCGCTGCCTCTCCTTCCACATGTACTTGGGCTTGTACTACTTGCACATGTTGTTGTTGCGGCTGTGGTTGTTCAACACTTGTCAGATGAGTTACAACAACCTGTGTTGATTCAGGGACATTGCTGCTACTTTCTTGCGATGAGCCAACATCACTGGTCGATGGTGATTGGAGAAGTACACTGACTGCCTCTGAAGCACTCAAGGGCTTTGACTTAAGTTGGCGTGGTGGTGGAGGCACTGAACCCAATGGAGCGGGGGTGCTGCTCCCAGCTTGGTCCCCAGCAGATCCTGCTACTGCAGGCGTACTTTTTTTTTTGCTCCCAAAAAACTTGGCGGTTGGCACACCAGCCTCCTTGGTAACTTGCTTCTTCTGCTCCTTACTAGCAACTTTCTTGCTAGAGGAGCTACGGAGACCTTTTTTTGGGGCCATCTTCTTCAGAGCAGGTCAGACAGCAGGCTGCAGTTGCACGAATTGTAGAGTTGTCTGAGGCCAGACGTGACGTCGAGTGACGTTATGCTGCACACACAGACCGCTGCAGGACTTCTTCCTGGCACTGGTGGTTCTCTTGAGTCTTGTGCACCTAAAAACAATGGAAGACAGAGGAACATCAGTTCAGTTATACACCCCAAAAAAATCGAGAAAAAAAAACAGAAAAATCAGCACAATCCCATTCCATCCATGCCCTCCATGATGTTTAAGTTCAAGACACCCCACAGAAAGACTAGGCCCATGCAAGACTCAATACCCCTGGTGAAAAGGCCACAAGTACAGCCCCAAAAAACGAAAATCACTGAAAAATCTGCACAATCCCATTCCATCCATGCCCTCCATGATGTTTAAGTTCAAGACACCCCACAGAAAGACTAGGCCCATGCAAGACTCAATACCCCTGGTGAAAAGGCCACAAGTATAGCCCCAAAAAACGAAAATCACTGAAAAATTAGCACAATCCCATTCCATCCATGCCCTCCATGGTGTTTATATTCAAGACAACCCACAGAAAGACTAGGCCCATGCAAGACTCACTACCCCTGGGCATAAAGGTTGAAAAGTAGGCAAAATGGTTGCAGGCCTAACAACAATGCCTACATTCAAAATGGCCACTTGCCTCCCAGCACATGGCCAGGGCCTGTAGCAGCACTCAAAATGGCCCCCAGCTACATGGCCTGTCCCTCCCCATGAACACCCCCAAAAATCGAAAAACACTGCAAAATCAGCACAATCCCATTCCATCCATGCCCTCCATGATGTTTAAGTTCAAGACACCCCACAGAAAGACTAGGCCCATGCAAGACTCAATACCCCTGGTGAAAAGGCCACAAGTACAGCCCCAAAAAACGAAAATCACTGAAAAATCAGCACAATCCCATTCCATCCATGCCCTCCATGATGTTTAAGTTCAAGACACCCCCCAGAAAGACTAGGCTCATGCTAGACTCAAATACCCCTGGTGAAAAGGCCACAAGTACAGCCCCAAAAAACGAAAATCACTGAAAAATCAGCACAATCCCATTCCATCCATGCCCTCCATGATGTTTAAGTTCAAGACACCCCACAGAAAGACTAGGCCCATGCTAGACTCAAATACCCCTGGTGAAAAGGCCACAAGTACAGCCCCAAAAAACGAAAATCACTGAAAAATCAGCACAATCCCATTCCATCCATGCCCTCCATGATGTTTAAATTCAAGACAAACCACAGAAAGACTAGGCCCATGCAAGACTCACTACCCCTGGGCATAAAGGTTGAAAAGTAGGCAAAATGGTTGCAGGCCTAACAACAATGCCTGCATTCAAAATGGCCACTTGCCTCCCAGCACATGGCCAGGGCCTGTAGCAGCACTCAAAATGGCCCCAGCCACATGGCCTGTCCCTCCCCATGAACACCCCCAAAAATCGAAAAACACTGCAAAATCAGCACAATCCCATTCCATCCATGCCCTCCATGATGTTTAAGTTCAAGACACCCCACAGAAAGACTAGGCCCATGCAAGACTCAATACCCCTGGTGAAAAGGCCACAAGTACAGCCCCAAAAAACGAAAATCACTGAAAAATCAGCACAATCCCATTCCATCCATGCCCTCCATGATGTTTAAATTCAAGACAACCCACAGAAAGACTAGGCCCATGCAAGACTCACTAACCCTGGGCATAAAGGTTGAAAAGTAGGCAAAATGGTTGCAGGCCTAACAACAATGCCTACATTCAAAATGGCCACTTGCCTCCCTGCACATGGCCAGGGCCTGTAGCAGCACTCCAAATGGCCCCCAGCCACATGGCCTGTCCCTCCCCATGAACACCCCCAAAAATCGAAAATCACTGAAAAATCAGCACAATCCCATTCCATCAATGCCCTCCATGATGTTTAAGTTCAAGACACCCCACAAAAACACTAGGCCCATGCTAGACTCAATACCCCTGGTGAAAAGGCCACAAGTACAGCCCAAAAAAACGAAAATCACAGAAAAAACAGCACAATCCCATTCCATCCATGCCCTCCATGATGTTTAAGTTCAGGACACCCCACAGAAAGACTAGGCCCATGCTAGACTCAAATACCCCTGGTGAAAAGGCCACAAGTACAGCCCCAAAAAACGAAAATCACTGAAAAATCAGCACAATCCCAATCCATCCATGCCCTCCATGATGTTTAAGTTCAAGACAACCCACAGAAAGACTCAGTCCACCCACCACTGAGTACCCCTGGGCAAAAGGCCCCAAAACAGCCCAAAAATCGAAAATTCCAAAATTGTAGTTGCAGCAACTGTAATGCCCCAAACAAACTTACTTGTAAACTTTCTAATCCAACAGTGATCCAAAGAAAGTCAAAAAGGCCTCAAATCCAAATATCCAGCAGCATCCACAAAAAGTAATCCTTCCAGCTCCAGATCCAAATGAAAAGTGACCAGGAGATGGACAAAGCATTGGGAGGAGCCTGCTGGACAGGAACAGGAAGTTGAAGACTGTGGGGCACTTCCTTCCTCCCACCGCCCTCCCCCCCTCCCCAAAATGGACTCCTCGCTAAAAAAGTGGAGGCAAATGTCAACCTAAGGAGTTATTCAGATAAAAATCATCATTTCAAGAAGGTTTATGCTGCTTGCTGGTGGATTTCTTGTGCAGAATTGCAAATTTTATATTTTCGCTTGTGCGAGATTGTTGCTGCTCGCCGCATCTCAAATCTCGCAATTGCGAAGTACCGCGAGACGTGATCTCGCCGTACTTGCGTTGACAAACTCTCGCTGTGCAAGTTGGCAAGCCGCGATGACGTAATCGCGCTCGCCAAATTCCCGCGGGATCACACAGCAAGATCCAAAATGGCGCAGCACTCGCAAAATATCGAGAAAAACAACTCGGCAAACGATGATAAACGCCGCGCGCCGCAAAAATTGTATCACCAACGCCGCGCGCCGCAAAAAAAATCCGCTGCGTGCGAATTTGCGGATTTTGCGGGAAATTCGCAAATCTCGCGGATTGCGAATTTACAGAAAATCCACGAGCGTAACGGATTTTCCGCCCAAACGTAATCTTTTTTCAACCAGAGGAAGTTATGGAAGTACTCCATAATGCTGTAAGATTGAGGGGTGGGAAAGTTTGGAATATGCATTGTGTAGCTTTAGGCTCCAAGGAATTGTGGGAAGAATTTCCCAAATCAGGCTTTGATGAAGATTCTCAATGTTTGGATTCAGATTTGGATGCAGGAGGAAATGAGAAGAATACGTATGGAGAAAGGCTGAGTGAACTGGTGGCTGTCGGAGGATGTGATGGGGTTGAAGATGGTCAGGCGAGGGATACTAATCTGGCAAATATTGATGGCCTGACAAATAAGGAGGTTGTGGATGACAGTAGAAGTCAAAGTGTTGGAGTAGCAGGACAGGAAGATGTTTCTACAAATGGTATAGAAGGTAAGATGTTGAGGATGAGAAGACCACCAACATGGTTGGAAGATTATGTATGTGAAGGTGTAAACACTTGAAGCTCTAAATGGTTCCTTGATTAGAAATTGTAATTGTGACGTATTTTAATATGCAGTATTGTTAATCATTTTGTTTTTCATGGTTAAAAGTTTCCTTTTTGTTTTTCTGTATTGTGTAACGAAGGGGATGTGTTGTGTTCCTTCTTGTTATAGACAATGTTATGTGATTCTAGACTGAAATGAATGTGGCCACTAGGAGATCAGTACTGGACAAGGAGATGCAAGGACGTTTTCACCTGTGGCTCCAGACAATAAAGAAGTTGTACACAACAATATTTTTACCTTTATGGCTCCTCTTTTCCCTCTTTCTTTGGGCCTCCTTTCTCTCCTCTTCTTTCTTTCTGTCTTTCTTGCCCTCTTTGCCCCACCCTGATCTCTTCTCTCCAGTCATGACCTCTTCCACTTTACCCTCTCTCATGTGACAACCCTCAATCTTCTCTCTTGTGCCCCCTTTACCCCGTACCTTTAGTCCTCCTCCCCTTAGTCCTCTCCTTTCTTCTGTCCACCTCCCCGTGCCTCCTTCTCTCCCACTCTTTATTTATTACCCATCCTTTCCTCTCTGGTCTGTCCTCTTCCCCTTTCTTCTGTCTTCCTCCCTTATTTTGCCATCCTTTCCTCTTTTCCCTCCATTCTCTTTGGTTCTCTTGCCCCTACTTCCCTTCCTTTATCTCCATCTCTTCTGTGTTCCTTCCCTCTTTCTCTTCCCATTCCTTCTCTGCTCTCCTCAGTCTGCCCTCTTTGCCCTTTTCTGTCCTACTCCAACGCTTCTGCCCTCGTTCTGACTCTACTACCCTTTCTTCTATCCTCGCCTCATTTTCGGCCCCACCTCTCTCTTCTGTCCTCTTCTTTCCTGCCTCCATTCCCAAGTGCCCTCTATTCTGATTCCCTAGTTCCCCTTCTTCTGTCCTACCTCCCACCTCTGTCTCTTGTGTCTTTCTCTCCTGTCTTTTGCCCTACTCCCCTCCTTCTGTGCTCTTTCATTCTCTTTGGCCCTTCTTGCATCTGTCATTTTTTTTATCTTCTCTTATGCCCTCCTCTCCATAGTTATATCATGCCACTATCTCTTCTTTTCTTCTTTCCTATGTCTTCCCATGAGTAGTGTCCTTCTATCCTCTCCTCGCTTGTGCTGTCATCTCACATTCATCCTCCCCTCTATTTTTTTTTAAACACAGTTTTATTGATTTTAAGTATGCTTACAGTACAACCTATTATGGCATTACTTTGGCAGGAGGCAACAATTGTTACACAATTTTTTCTTCGGCATTATACTCATTATTATACAAATCTTTGGTGTAATTATCATATTCATCTACTATTTACATGTTTGGGAAAGCAATGGAGCGGTGCACTGCCAGAGTATGGTACCGTTTAATGATGAAGCAAGATTAGTTCCTTCATTGGTATCATCCTTTATTTAAATTTATCCACAATGAACAAAAACAGAACATCAGCCAACGCGTTTCGTTCAGGAGATGAACTTCGTCAGGGCAAGAATATAAGACGAAATGTAGCATTCACAATGGCAATGGGGTACGGTGTCCTCCCAAAGCATAAAAGATCATAGTAATACGGCGTAGGCCTCCATAATAAGGGCCAATGTAAAGGAGCCTGGAGCAAAAGTACACGTGTCCCGGCTCTTCTGGGAGTCTACTATTTACATGTGCATTTTGTTTCGTACTTCTGAATAGTTATGCTTCCATACAAGTCTTGATGCTTCTATTACAAAAGAAGATACAATTGAACCTGGTAACTAGCCCAAACTCCCTAATATGGTACCCCCACCCTCCTGGCTGGCTCACTCCCATGCTTATGTCTTAAAGTCAAGTTGCATATTCCTACACTGGGTTATCATGCCTGGGCTATTGCGTATACTAATCCTCTTCCTATTGCACTACCTTATACAGGGAACAAGTCTACACGAACTCAGTGTTCTACAGGGAAGGGGACGGGACTCATTAGGGCCCAGAGGGCTCGGCCAGATCCGCAGCCCATAGGGGCACATGCATCATTGCACCCGTTTGCGATTCCTAAATTGCGAAAATTAAGGAATCGCAATTTAGAAATCGCAAACGGCAATGCATGATTAATTTGCAAATATTTTAGCGAATTCTTAATTTTCCTTAATTGCGATTCACATTTTGCGATTCGCAATTAAGGAAAACCTTCCCATTGATTCCTATGGGCCAAAAGGCCCATAGGAATCAATGGGAATAGCGAATTCGCAAATTGGAATTCGCAAAATGATAATGCATTCCATGGGTGCAGGGGGGGTCCTAAGGGCCCCCCCTGCACCTCTGAAATGTATTTTTAAATGGATGTTTCACACACACATGTCCTAAGGACGTGTGTGTCTGTAACATGAGAGTGTTTTAAATGCTAATTTGAGCATTTTAAACCTTTTTCGCTAATTACCACGAGGTTCACCCTCGTGGTAATTTGCCCCCCCTAATTGCGAATTCGCAATTTTAAAATTAATCATGCATTGCTTTTAAGGAATCACAAATTTGCGATTCCTTAAGAGCAATCGCATTTTTGGAATTCGCTAAAAGTAGCGATTTTTCCAAAAATGCATGATGCATACTAAAAAGGTATTTAGGAATCGCAAACGGCCGATTTTACCGAATCGCACCGTTTGCGATTCCTAAATACCTTGATGCATGTGGCCCTTAGTGCCTCTAGCATCTGGTCCAACTCCACAGAGATGGGTATTTTACGTAACCCACGTAGTTCCTCTCTCCTAATGATGGCGCTCTCTGCCCTGCCCCAACAGACCATCTCCGTGTGCCAAGTGTGTAGCGAAGGGTGAAGAGCTGATTTCCATCTCATTGTGATGGCACAGTTCGCTATAAGGATAGCCATGTCTGCGAATTTATACTGTGCTTTCTGACTCTTTGGGAGAGGGTGTAGTTGTAGCAAGCAGCTATCGCTGTATCCCAAGCTGAGGTGCCTGTTGATTCCTGTACCGTATGCTCTATCTGAGACTAGAATGCCTTCAGCCAACATTTGACACCTAGGGCAGCATACTTGTGCATCTGGATGAATACGATTGAGGAGGTGTGGGGTAAGATATGCCCTATGTAGGACATTATATATTGAATAGATTTAAATTTAGCATTACAGGACACTTTCTTAGGGAACTCCAGAGAGTAGGCCCACTCCTTATCCGTTATATCTTTGCCAAAGTCCCTTGCCCATGTTTCACCCAGGGGCACGAGCATGGCCCCCTCGTGCATTCTGGTACCTCTGTATCGGATTAGGTGACTTACCTCTCCCATCAGATACACTGCATGTACCAGTTCTTGTGTGGAGGGTTTGTTCCTGTTCAGGGACCAGTGTTTCTTAATGTAATGAGCCATGGTAGTGTGCAATATGAGCAGCGTTTGTGGCACTCCCTGAGTGTGTGTGAAATTGTCATGGTCCTCTAGTATACCGCCTATAAACAAGGGTCCTACTGTTATTACTCCTTCTTGTGCCCATTGATAAATTCTTCGTCTGGTAATTAGCCTCATGGTAGTGGGGATTCCAAGTAATGGAACATTGGGTGATTATGGGGGAGTCCGTTTAGTGTACTCTAATGTCCATCTCATTCTCCCCTCTCTTATGCCCTGCTCCACACTTTTGTGACCTCAACCCCTCTCTTGTGTTCTCCTCTCTTGCACCTTTTTTCCTTCGCTTATGAACTCCTCAATTCTGCTTGGCTCCCCAACCCTCTATCATCCTCTTCTCTCAAGTCCTCCTCTGCTCTCAAGTCCTCCACCCACTCTTGTGTCGTCCTCCTCTCTTGTTCCTCCTCCAGTCTGTTCTGTCCTCCACCTCTTTTATGTGACCTCCACTCCTCTCTTTTGTCCTGCTCCTCTCTCTTGTTCCCCTTTCATTCTTGATATCCTGCTGCTCTCCCTTGATTCCTCCTCCCATCGCTTGTGGTCTCCTCTTTGTCATTCATCCTCCCCTCGCTCATGTCCTCCTCCACTCCATTGAGTTCTCACCACTTCCGTGTCCTCCATTCTCTTGTATTCTCCTCCTCTCTCTCGTTCCTCCTCCTCCATTCTCTTGTCTCCTCATCCCCCCTCTTGTATCCTCCTTCTTCCTCTCTCTTGTTCCTCCTCCGCTCTGTTGTGCCCTCCACCCCTCTCCTGTCTTCTCCTCTTTCTCGTTCCTCATCCCCCTCTTGTGTCCTCCTCCTTCCTCTTGTTCCCCCCCCTCCTTTGTTCTCCCCGTTGTCTCCTTTTCCCCCTCTTATGTCCTCCTCCTTTCTCTCTCTTGTTCCTCCTGTAGTCTGTTGTACCTTCCAACCCTCTCTTGTGTTCTCTTCCACTCTCTCGTTCCTCCCCCCTCTTGTGTCCTCTTCCCCATCTTGTATCCTCCTCCACCCTCTTGTGTCCTTCTCCCATCGCTCGTGTCCTCCTTCTTTCGCTCTCTTGTTCCTCCTTTAGTCTGTAGTGCCCTTCACCCCTCTTCTGTCCTCCTCCCCTCTCTTGTGTCTGTGAGAAGTTGGCCTGGTATATGATGTCCACTATTCTAGTGGGCACCTTGCACCAGTCCAAACAACTCCTATGGTGATGGTTGTAAAGTCAACCTTATAGACCAGCTATCCTAGTGGTAGCATGGACAAAGCCGTCTTAGGCTAAAACCTCAGAGAGCATGTGAAGCCAGCTGTTTTACCAATAATAGTCCCTTGAATTTCAAATGAAAGGACACCACACAAGGTATATATAACATATATATCAAGCAGCAGGTGTTGGTGGCACTGCTCTTGCTCTGCTGATTTCCTTCTTGACCCACAGTCATCAGTACGTTGAAGTGGGAGGGTTTAAGTCTGAAGAGTTCAGATTTCCTTGTGGGGTTTCCCCAGGGCTCTTCCCTAAACCCTACTCTTTTTAATGTGTATGTAGTCCCCCTTGCTAACTTAATAAGAAGTTATGGTTTTAATTTAGTTTCCTACGCTGACGATACACAGATCATTGTGTCTGTCTCCAGTAATATTTCTGAGTCAGCTTCCAATTTTCAAAAATGTATGAGTGATGTCAGCAGCTGGATGGATACTAATTGTTTAAAGCTTAACTCTAATAAGACTGAGGTACTAATTTTCAGAAAAACGCCCCAATGTGGTCTGCTGACTGGTGGCCCGTCGAGCTTGGCCCCACCCCACTTCCGGTAGTAAAGGCTAAAAACCATGGTGTCATCATTGATTCCTTTCTTGGTTTCTCTCTACACATAAACATGTTGACATCCTCTACTTATTACACCCTTCGTATTCTTCAAAAAGTGTTTCCTTTTATTCCAGTTGATCAACAAAGAACAGTGATGGCAGCACTGGTCATGTCCAAGTTGGATTACTATAACGGGCTGTTGGTGGGTGCTTGCAAATCTGTGACTACTAAGTTACAGGTTCTCCAAAATGCAGCGGCCCGCCTTTTGTTCGGACTTTCCCATTTTTCTTCTGCAAAACATGCCTTAAATTAATTACATTGGTTGCCTATTATAAAGCGAATAAGCTTTAAAGCCCTGTGCATCGCCTTCAAGGCTTTACATGGTACTGCCCGGAGTCTTTGCAGAATCTTTTTCAATGGTATTTACCCTATAGGACGCTTCGTTCCTCATCGGCCAATAATGTCAAGATTCCCAACTACCGCCTACAGAGATGGGGAGAGAAAAGCTTTCATCTCATTACAGCCTGGTGGTGGAATGCACTTCCCACTCATCTGAAATCAGCTCAAGATCTTTTGCCTTTTAGAAAAGATTTCAAAACTTGCCTCTTTACCATCTAATCTTCTGTGCTCTTTCTTATGTGGCAGTTGTGATTTGTTTCCGCCAGGCTAGCGCCTAGACGCCTTCGGGTCGTAGTGCGCTATATAAATAAATGAATAAATAAATATGTATTTATTACTAACACTACCCCTCTGCATGAGGTCAGAGTTCGAGATACAGCACAAGTTACTCAATAAGCATATTATAAGTTGCACAAATACAATTCTGCCTTAGGGGCCTCACGAACCATATAATAAGTAAGTGGTATAAGAACCACTTCAGGAAAGGTGAATAGGCCTACGGCCTAGAGAATCGCTGGGGCTACACTGAACAACCAAAGGCTAGGAAGTAGGAGTCCGAAAGGATGCGTGTGCAGTGTCTAAACACACATGCGGCTTACCATAGAGTTTCAATGGGAACGTCAAAGTTACAAAGTAGTAGATTTCGGACACTTCCAAGTGGACTACGGGAAAACTCTGTTAAACTAGGACACTTGGATAGTTATTACCCACGGGAGCACCGGAGTACTCGAGTTACCCCACCCAGGGAAGTCGGGTGCATAGGTGTTCTTTCGTGTCGGGTTTTGTCGATGAATCCTATCGAGAGCTGCAAGAAAGTGCTGCAAGCAACCAGGAGGAAAGTGTCTGGATGGATCCAAGGGTGGATAGGAGCAGTGAAGAACCTGAAAGCAGAGGAGACAGAGTCTGGCTCACTAGCCAGTGACCAGGAAGGAACCAGGCGATGTTGAGATACAATCAGGTGACGAAATGAAGCTTGTCTCCGCAGCCATGAGGTCCAAGAGGTGTTGATGATGACCAGGAGCTGGAGTCGAGCTGTCCCACAATGGATCTAGCTGTTGGCGGTGTCGGTATCCAGATTGGACCCAACAAACCTTGGCAAATGCAATCCATGCAGGATTAGAAGATTGGCTTCTGTTTAAACCAGCAAGGTCTGGGGTGCTTCTCCTTTGCAAGGAAGCAGGAGCAAGCCCGGAGCAACCAGGCAAGTGGTGTTGTTTTAAAAGGATGTCTTCAGAGGGGCCACTAGCTAATGGGCTAGCAACCGCAAAGACGCGTTGAGCTGAAATGCAGGCGCAGGCCCCACGCGGCAATCGTGGAGTGTGGAGGGCTGTGCTTCAATGCAAATGCTGCTCAGGTCTGGGGCTTCTCAAACCCCAATGCACAACTTCGAGGGTGCCTTAGAAGCTGCACAGGTAGAAAAAAGCAGGTACTGCAGGATGTCCGGTCCCACGTCTCTGGTTTCTGCCACGGGTCTCAGCTTTGCTGTGGGTGTGGGTCAGAGTGGGAGAAATCTGAAGTCTAGATTCTGCATCGCTAAGTCTTCGGGTTCCGGCGGGAGCATCGACAAAGCAAACCGGCAAGTTACTGGTGGTGCCTGTTTGCACAGGGTGGTCACTCCTTGACCACAAGCGAGATGTCTTCAGTCTTCCAGTCAAAATGGAACATCGAAGGTCTAAGAGTTTGTTTCAGAGTTTCTTTCCAGGATAATCTAATGTCTCTAGACACAACTCCTAACTTTATACCAAACTAAGGGGCTGGATTACCTACTAGGTCCCTCTTTTGGGTGGAACCTGAAAAGGGGGTGGTTACACCCCTTTCTCTTTGTCCAGCTTCGCACCAGAGCTGGGGCTGGAGTGCCCCAGCAACTGGCTTGAACCAGACTATGCATGGAGCACCTTGTGTGCCCCAGGCAGTGTCTGGAAACAGCTGTTTCCATTGAACCCACCCTGCCCCAATCCACTACAGGCTGTCTGGGGAGGTGCCAGCACCTCCCTTGACAGGAAACCTATTATCCAGGCCTCCCCTGCCGGAGTTTCATCCAGCAGCAGGAGGTCAGACTCGTGTCTGTGGCAGCAGCATCCATTTTGTGATGCTGAGGCTCTGTTTAACTTTAACTTTAAGCAGTAACTACATGTTTTCTCCCTCTAGAAGGGTGGAATGCTACCCCCGCCGCCAGAATTGGCGGGGGGGGGGGTAGTATTCCAAAGTGTTTGACACCATACATGTTTTGATAAAGCCAAACCAAAGTTAGCATTAACAGCGAGTATTATAATGCACTTAAGAGTATATGGTATGGCTATATCATAGAACAGCTAAAGGACATGGTTCCGAAAGCTGCAGACAGGCTCAGCTCATGCTAGAGCATCATCTCACATAAAACCAAGCACTCTGCCTTCAGGATTGTCAAGGCCTGCCATAGGAGTGACTTATAGGTATATATGTGTCGATATATAAGGGTAGATATAGGAATACTATATCTAAGCAAGGGGTGATTACACCACCTTGCCCAAGCTGAGTGTTCAGCCTGTGGTGTCAGTTTGGATGGCCAGCCAGGGGTGGCATAATACATGCTGCAGGCCCTGGTAGGCCATGGATGCACCTATGCCCTGGGTACCTATGGTACACTATACAGGGGCTCACAAAGTGACCAACAACCAATTGGAGATGTACCTAAAGTACATGGAGTCCATTTTACAGTGAGAGCAGATAGCCTGGGGCCCTGATTAGCAGGATCCCAGGCCAACTAAGTCGAAAACCAGCTAAACACTATGCAAAAAGTTGGGGTAACCATATAGTCAGATATCCACCTTCCTACACAACCCCCCCGCCCCCCAAACGAAAGGAGATAAGGCTATCCTTGACCAGGTAAGCCTATATTGCCTAAGTGGCCATATAAGGAAGTACCTGCACTGTCGCGTTCTAATCTAGGACCCTGATCGATACTGTGACCTTATGCCCCTATTTGGCTATAAATCCATTTATTGCCTATATTGGCATAACCGTTCAAGTGCAATATTCAGAAACTCGTCTCTGGCCTCACACGAACAGAGCCACATTTCAGAATCGCTTTCTCTGCCACTTCCTTTGCAACCAATTAGTGCAATGACATAGCAGAAGTTACTATCTGAGATTCCTAGATTAACACTCCGAGTTCTTCAACAAGATAAAAACTCAGCAACCTGGAAATCCCCGCTTGCTATGTTTTGATTAGTAATAGAACTCTAATGAGCACTGATAGACGATCACTTCCTAGTGACATCTTTATTGACGTCTTATGTCCAAAAACTTACGTCAAACAAGGCACCTTTCAGGTATAAATATTACCAACGTTGCCTTAAGTAAATGCTGATGTTGCTGCTGTTTACGCTAATGCCATCGCTGCTGAAGAAGCTGCTGTCATGCTGATGATACCATAGCTGCTATCGCTACTGCTATCGCTGCTAACCAGCAAACGATGGTGTGGTGAACTTCGGAGCTGAACAGGGGTCCCCCTGCAAGAGCCCAGCAGATGCAAGCTGCGCGTGGACGCTGCCCCTCCTCCTCCTCCTCGACGCGCTGAGAGAGACGCTGTCATTTCTCCTGCAGAGAAATCCAGCTCCGGCGTTTCTAGTCTACCCTTGCGGGTGACTGGGATATCGACCCCCTGAAGGAGATACCAGACCTCCATCATTCTATTCCAGAGGTATGGTGTTCACTAAACCCTTAGAGAGAATTCTTGAAGCAAACCTTGGCAAAACCAACTTAACTTAAAGCTACTTACTTACTCCCCTCCCAAGTATTAGGCTTAGGTCCGGTACACTGGGGTAGGCGTAGTTAGAAGCACCAGTTGAGTATTTTAGCCTAATGTATATATGAATGTATATATGTTTTATTCATTTTAAACCATTGTATGGCTAAGAAACCATATCAATGCTTTTACAGTATTATTTCGCAATACTTATCTTACTGTACGTACTTTTTATAATAACAAGTCTTGCAATTGTGGCAATTCCTTTCTCTTGTACGAGAAGAAAGACTGTTCAATAAATGTTACCCTTTATTGAAAACGCCCGTCTCTCTATTCTCTACATATTGTGAAAGTAAACTGCACAACCACTGACTGAGTAAATAACTGTCTATTGTTTCACACGACCCTAGAGATTGACTCTTGATCTGAGGAGCAAAGTTGTCATTTTGCACGGTTGTTGGAAAACTGAATCCCTTCTTGTCTGTACCAAGGAAGCTGATCACTTCCTATTCAGAGAAGAAAGTTTCCAGTGACCTCTGAGCTAGTTGGTAACAAACCCAATTAAGTTTAGCATAGTCAGTGGAGGCCTGGAAGATCCGCACTTCTACGCCGATACTACTGTTTATGTTATTCCAATGCGCAGGGCCTATTGGGAAAATCGGAACTACACTACATGGCGCCCAACGTTTGGTAAGGCGATAAACTAACGCAAGACGTTAGAGTAACTCAGTCATGCATATTTCACACAGACCCCTTTCTCCCGTAAATACTCCAATAGACGTCTGGAGTGGGTGAAAGGTTAAAATCCGCCCGAACTCAGTAGGAAGAGATTCCTATGTAAAGCTCTGGTTTATTCAACGTTGAAGGATACAGTGTTCCAAAATATTGTGCACCTAATCTTTGTCTCCTTGGAGACCTGCTCTGCAAACCTTGCATTTATAAAATGCCAGTAGAAAACAACGGAACTGATGCCGCAGCAGATGCGACTCAGCAGGGTCCCGACGGGACTACTGAACCGGGTGCAATAATCATCCCGGCACATTTAAGAAAATCTATAACTTTAAAACTTATAGAAAACGGACTGACACCACAAGGTGGTACAGTGATTTTCGTGATAGATGCTCACGAATATCGGCAGACAGAGGTATTCTATTCATGGATAAACTTTCCAGCGGCAAACGCTAGAACAAAAGAGTTTCACTATTACAAAATAGAGAAACCACCGGAAGAGTACGCTCCTTTCGAGGAGACTGAAATCCCACTAAAATTCCAAGAGCACCTGCTCTGGTTTAATGGCGCCCTAAAACATAATGATCATATTACCAGGCTCGGTCCACTAGGTAGACCAGGAGCAACGTGGCCGGTTCTAGCCAGCTACACACCACATCCGGACATTGAAAAAATGTCAAAAGAAGAACTCTTAGTTAACATAAGAGAATTAACAAAAGCATATAGAGAGTTAGTAAAATTATTTATTAAAAATAATTCAAATACTCCTAAAAAGAGCTGGGATGGAAATAAACAATCCACTCCCAAGGAAAAAGTTTTCCAGTCAAGAGGAAGGTCTCCTCGACGGAGGGAAAGAACTCTGACTCGAGAACACCAGTCTCCCCAGAGGGAGCCCTCTGAGAAAAAATATAACCTTAGAAATAGGGATAATTTGAAAAAACCTGATAGATATCAAAGTATTGATACACGTCCCTCTCGATCTTTTTTGCAGAAATCGGAAAGAAGAGGACGGTCAGACCCAGGAGAGCACTCCAAGTCCTAAGACAAGGAACCTGCTCAGAGTAAAAAATCTCAATTTCCAAAAAAGAAGGTAGCCAGTTTTAGAGTAATCAACCATGCCGAGAATACTGAGGACACAGTTGAAAAACGGGGAGTGGGCACAGACAATGTTAGACAGTGCAGCAGAAATCAGTATAGCCCGCAAGATCTTGATGAGTCATCTGGAGACAGTGGACACGAATGAACACATTCAGGTTGAAACTGCCGACTCCAGACTTAGCGAGCCCCATAAGATATACGAAATAACATTGCGTATAGAGGGTGATAAGACTAGTAAAATAAAGGGTCTATTTTGGGATAAACTCTCAAAAGGCTATGATATTCTGTAAGCTGAAAAAGATTGGCCCCCAGAGTTTGTCAGGGAGTGCCCTCGTGGCGAAGAAATGATTATGCCTGCCTTCTCGAATCACATTTCGATTCACAAAAAATATACTTATGCAAGGAAATGGGCAGTAGCCCAGGCACCAGCATTATATAAAAATCATGTAGGATGGGATGAGGACTCACCTCCTCACAAAATCCAGTTAAAAAGTGAACCAACTGCCCAACGGCAGTATCCCATTAAGCAAGAAGCTAAAAAACAAGTTAGGGAGATCTTAGATTAACTTGAATACCAGGGGGTGATTGAAACATGCACCTCTCAAATGAACAATCCTTTGTTTCCTGTCTCCAAGCCAGACAATTCATATCGTCTAGTTTTGGACTACAGACACCTTAATGCATGTTGCAAAACGTTTGCAGTACAAAACTTGCATAGTGCACTAATGAACAACATAGTTAGGAAAAAATATAAAACGACATTAGACATATCTAATGGTTTCTTTTGTCAAAACATTGCACCAGAAAGCAGGTATTTGACCGCTTTCTCCGTAATGGGGTCTCAGAAAAATTTCTGTAGGCTCCCACAGGGGTTCAAGAACAGCCCAGGACTATTCTCAGCTAGGGTAACAGAGTTACTACAAATATATGATGATGAGGCATTATCTTACGTAGATGATATCTATCTCACAGACGACAACTTGGATACTCACTTGAAAGAGTGAACACCATTATACTTGGGTTTGCAGCAGAGGGTTACAAATTCAACTTTAAAAAGTCTCGAATTGCCCATCTGACAGTATTATTTTTGGGATACGAATTATCAAGTGAAGGAAAAAGCCTAGGGGACAACTTCTTAGAGAAGTGTGCTGTACTTCAAGCTCCAAAAACGCTGAAGAATTTACAATCAATACTAGGTTTTCTGAATTTCGGAAGAACATACATTCTAAATTACGCAGAGAGGGATAAACCTCTCTACGAACTAATTAAACCTGATTTTAAACAAATCAATTGGACTCAAAAACACACAGAAATTCTGAGATCACTGCAAACAGACATGTTAGCAAAAACAAAATTAGATACACGTGACAACACACGCGATCTTGTAATCCGAGTCATCCCAGGAAGATGCGGATTCACGTACCTGACCTCTAATGAGGGAGAAAAGGTACCAATTTCAATCAAATCTCACTTGTACACACAAGCAGAAAAAACATTCAGTCACACAGAAAAAACTGTGAAAGCAGTGCAAATTGCATTAGCGAATGAACGAGAATTAGCACATGGTAAACGGATTAATATCCTCACAGCGGAATCCGCCTTCGAGGCGCTATTCAGCCCAGTAAACCTGCCTACAGTGTCACTGGATCCGAAATGGATACGGTATATAGATTCTCTGGAGCGGAAGATGTGAAATACTATTTCGCCCCGCAATTCGAAGAACTGAATGATTTAGAATATGAAGAAGAATATCCTCTGCCAATCGAACTTCTGCCTCTCCCACAGTACGCTTGTATAATCTATACAGATAGATTTGTACAGCATTTCAACGTAGAGAGAAAATCATACGATGCAGCCTGTGCGATTGTTAAAGGTCGTTGGCTGTGCGGTAAATTCAGACCGAAAGTAACAAAAACTAAATCAGTAAGAAACTGTTCGGCTCAGAGAGCTGAAATCAGATCTTTAAAGATGGCGCTTGAAAATGCAGAACGTGAATTCCCGACACTAATCGTGTGCGATTCTCATTTATGCGTCAACTCTTACAATAATAAGCTGCAGAGCTGGATTGAAAATGATTACAAAGATGACACAGGTGCCACAATAAAGCATAAATTGCTCTGGAAACAGGTAGCTCTTTTACAGAAAGAACTGCAAAAGACACATGTGATACACGCACAGAGTCTTCAACGTGATGGCGTTCACGTTGTAGGGAATTCATTGGCTAATACAGCCACAGCGGAAGCAACTAAACCGGCTTCCGTAGCCACAAAAAGCGTACAGAAAAATACATAGACGGGGAAACCATGCTGGCAGTAAAAACGACCATAAAAGGCGACTGTACAGCACTGCCCGTGAACTATCCACTCAATTATGCATACGTAATCGATGCAAACTCCGTTCCTTTTGCTCGAATCCCTGGAGTGGGGGATAGGGTAATTCCAAACAGGGACCGGAGGGGCTTCCTATTACAGGAAGAACATATGGGGTTGGGTCTGAAACACCAAACAATCAGGGACTCTCTGAGAGAATTAGAATCAGAGTACTGGTGGCCAGAAATGAGTGAAGGCATTCATGAGTTTGCAAAACACTGTGAAGACTGCAACAGAGATCGCAGTGGCGAACCGGTCAGTGAAGTGTCAGAAGCCCTAATAGAAAGCATTAGGCAATCTATCCGCGCTATCAAAAAAGAGAAACACGTCCCATTGTACATCATTAAGGCTAAACACACTTAAAAAATGTGGCCTCCAGCGCTCGGCTGACGCCAGAACGGTTATAAGAAAGATCTGCGAGTCTTTATCGGCTTATACGCAATAGCCACGTTCCATTCTGACCAGGCTCCTGCTTTTAGCTCTCGAGCTTATAAGGAGGCCATGGCCAGCATGGGAATTGGGTTGCGGTATTCTTGTCCGTCACACCCCGAAGGGAATAGTGTGGTTGAAAGAAAAAACCGGGACATAAAGCGATCCATAACAGCGAAGGTATTAGGTTCAGGCGCTGGGTGGGTCAAACATCTAATAAGTGTCCAGACCAGTCTTAACAATTTGCCAAGAAATTCTCTAAAAGGTTTCAGCCCATATGAACTATTGTTCGGAATTAGAATGAGAGTTCAGGACTTAGATAGTCAATTATCAGTGGTACAAGATAAGAAAACAGACTTTGACATCAAAGATCGCTTGGCTGTTTTACAGGACCTGAATGAAACAAGAAAATCCTTAAGCAACATAAAGTTAAAGCAACAGCCAGATACCACTGACGAGGCACCACAAGCAACAGCCCCAGCAAGGCCAGTCTGGATTCCAAAGATTGGGGATCTAGTCAGAGAAAAAATAGCGGTGAAGAAGGAATTTGGGCCTTCTTACAGAAAAGCAGTACCTGTCTTGGCAGTCACCGGAACAAGATCAGTAGTACTATTTATTTATTTATTTATTTTTGTAATTTATTAAGCGCGGCAAACACCCGTGGGCGTCTCGGCGCTAAGTGATTCCATTAATTCCCTCATCGCTCATAGAAACTGTCTTAGATTACTGATCAAATAACCAGGTTTTTAGTAATTTACGGAACTGCATAAGTGAAGGAGACGTCTTGATGCAGAGTGGCAAGGTATTCCATAGATTTGATGCCACAACCAGAAAGCGACGATCTCCCCAAGAAACTGTCTTGGATCGAGGGACCACTAGATGGTTCAGCGTGGTCGATCGGAGCAGTCTGGTTGGTTTATAAGGTGTCAACTGTGCCTTAAAAAATTGGGGAGCCTGGTCATGCAATGCTTTGTAAACAATGCATAAAGATTTAAATTTTATTCGGTTGCGGATCGTTAGCCAGTGGTATTTCTTAAGGGTGTCAGAAATTGGAGAGAATTTAGGTGTTCCTGAGAGAAGCCGTGCTGCTGCATTCTGCAGTGACTGAAGCTTGTTTATTATCCTGTTTTGGGCATTTAGAAATAGCCCATTGCAGTAATCAAGGGATGTTAAAACCAGGGAACTGATTAATGTTTTTGCGGCAGTGACAGGAAGAAATGGAAGAATTTTCCTAATCAATTTTAATTTAGGATGGGCTGTTGCCGCTACCTTATTCGCATGTGCCATGAAATTTAGGTCCACATCGAATGTTACTCCCAGGTTCCTAACCTTATGTGCTGGCCTGGGTGGCTCACCCATAGCTGATGGCCACCAGGTTGACGACCAATCAGGTTGACGACCAATCAGGTCTAAGGGGACCTTGCTGGTAAAAAGAACAGAGTTGTATCTATCGACCTGGTAAAACCACAAGCATGTGGCCTATAATCAACAGTAGGCCCAGTGGACTCCCAAGAAACAACAGAATACCCAAACTTGCAACAATCCAAGAGGTTCAAACTGAAAGACTAATCACATTCGATCAGCCTGCAGTGCACAGAGAGGGACTATATAATAATGCCATGGAACTCGTGCCTCTTGAGACACAGATTGAAACAGTTCATCAAGAAACACCAGTCTACAATAATGTGGCATCAGAAAGTGCTACCGAAAGACAGATTGAAAGAACAATCCCAACAATTGACAGAACTGCCTCTGGTTATTTCATCGACTTCGACAACTTTTCCGAGGATCAAAGTAACCCCGAAGTGATGCCAGAAATAAAAATGACTTTTAAAGAAAATACAATGGGACTCCTTCAACAAATCAAAGAATTATATCTGGATACACCGTTGATTGAGCATTTGATTATTTCAGGGGTACTCATACTCCTACTATGCCTAATTTTAGTTCTAATTTTAGGAAAGTTTATTACAATTGAATGGACACAGCAAGTCAGAACATGAACTTAGTCCTCAAACCACACAGATCATCCCACGTGAAGAAAAGAGAACTGTCAACAGTAAATGTCACAGCCATTCCAATACCCGGTGGGGTAGTATGGGAGAAAACTGACTATGAGATCTATGGTCCGGTCGAGATCCTGAAGTATCCTCATCAACTGAAGGTTTCCTTAAGTGACTTTGTAAAACCTAGTACATTCTCTGATGATTGGGACTTTAACAGTATTAATGACATGATGTCTGATTTAGTAATGTCAGCTAGATTCACAGAACATGATTATTTACAAGGTTCGTCTAGTTATGAACAGTTGTTCTGTTATACACATTATGGCGATCATTATTTGCATAAATCTGCACAGCCTAGAAATGTTTTTAAGTATAATCAATGGGAACATTGTGCTACACCACCTAAAAGCAGTTCTAAAACCTTCTTTGAGAAATTCAAGTACTTCTCATGGTTTAACACCAGTGATGCAGAAACGTTTTATTACAAACTATTAGATAAAACAGGAATGAAAACAATGCTGACAAACACTAAATTAATATATTCAGAAGCATTTTATGAAAAAATTATGACATTTGGTTTTGATTATTGGAAAAATAACATTGAAACAAAAAATCATTTGGGGTACGAAAGATTGGTAGGTACAAGGTCTAGAAGCACTATTCAGAACCTGCATGATACCAGAACAAATGATGTTTTTAAATGACACAATTCACCAAACATCCTGCCTTGGCCTAGCTAAGACCAAAGACCTTAACAAACCGTCTATTCCAAAGCCAATACCTGAAAATGCAACAACAGATATTGAGATAGACGTGACTGAAATTTTACATTTTACATTTTAACAGAACACATCCTGATTGGAAAAAGTGGTTAATCTGGCCTACCGACACAAACAACTGTCAAGATAGATTCCTGAACAAAACACAGGGGTTAAAAATGACCAGACAAGGTCTGGGCTGGGTGGATGTGTGGCGGCATATGCATGCGGGACGGCGAGAGTACACCTTTGTCTCGGCTGTCCATGGCTCCCTTTCACGCTTGGACTGTGTGTTCGTCCCGAGGGCTTTCCTTGATAGAGTGAAGGGGGCAGCGATTCGGCCCCGCGGGCTCTCTGATCATTCCCCAGTGGCGGTACAAATTGACTTGTGCAAAGCACGTTCCCCCTTCCGATGGCGAATGTCCGCGTGGCATCTGCAGCGCCCTGATTATTCCCAACATTTGCGCAGCGCGATCGCCCACTATTGGCGGGACAACCTTACCGAGGGGATGGATGCGGTGACAGTCTGGGAGGCTATGAAACCCACCCTGCGGGGCACAGATATTGCTTGGTGTGCAGCTGCTCGCCGGACTCGACTGGGGGGCATTGCCGCGGCCGCGGAGCGGGTGGAGGAGCTCGAGGCTCGGCACGGCGAGGCACCCGATGATGTGGCACTGCGGCTACTCCTGCAGGCGCAACAGTCTTATTCCTCGGTCCTGTTGGATGAGGCTCATCAGGCGTGGCTAGCCACCCGTAGTCGGGTCTATCAGTGGGGCGACAAGTCTTGCACCATGCTCCATAGGCTGTGCCAACAGAACCTACAGCCTCTTACGCTGCCGGGCCTTGTTGATGGTGCAGGAGTGGCAATCACTGATCCGGCGGCTCTTGCAACGAGTTTTGCGCGCTATTATGGGCACCAGTATGCCTCTCGGGAGACTCTCTCCCCTGCCATCATCGCAGACTATATTGCTTCGGTTCCCCCATCTGCTGTATCTGATGAGGTACGCGAGGCCCTAGACCTTCCCCTGTCGGCTGAGGAGCTGGGTGATGCACTGGGCCAGTTGAATGTAGGCAAGGCACCGGGGCCGAGTGGCTTCCCCAGCGAATTTTATAAGAAGTTCCATCTGCAGCTCGGGCCGCACTACTTGCGGGCCCTGGAAATGGCACGAGAGCGTGGCCGCCTCCCACCGGACTGGCGTCACGCCGAAATCGTGGTGTTTCTGAAGCCAGGTAGGCCTCCCGATCGCCATGACTCTTATCGCCCCATATCCCTCATCAACTTCGAGGCTAAGCTCCTGGCTAAGGCGCTGGCGAACCGTTTACTCCCACACATTTCGGCCCTTGTCCACCCAGATCAGGCGGGCTTTATGCCGCGCAGGGCAACGAGACACAATATACGACGGGCGCAGGCCGCGATGCAGGCGATCGAGTCTTCGGAGGACCCGGCGGCGCTCCTGCTGGCTGATATTGATAGTGCCTTCGATTCGGTCAGCTGGACCTTTCTTTTTACCCTGTTGCCGCTGCTGAATCTCGGCCCGGTGTTCCTCTCCTATATCAGGCTGCTCTACACTGAGATCACGGCCTCGGTGCGCGTCTCGGGAACGACGTCTGCTCGCTTTCCGGTGTCCAGGGGCACGCGTCAGGGGTGTCCGCTCTCCCCTTACCTCTTCGCGCTGGCCATGGAGCCGCTGGCCGCCAGGGTGCGCCGCGATGAGCTCTACCGTGGCTTCGTTTGGGGTGCGGATCACTCGGACCGCATAGCCTTATATGCGGATGATGTGCTGTTTTTCATGACCGACCTGCAGCGTACGGGTCCTCGTGTCCTGGAGTTGATGCAGGAGTTTGGTCGGGCATCAGGGCTCTTCCTTAACCCGCGCAAGTCGACCATGTGGGTGCTGGGGGGTGCCGCAGTGGACTGCCCGTGGGCTGCATCCCTTCAGATGGCGGTTGAGGGTGTGAAGTACCTAGGTGTCTTCCTCTCTGCCTCGCCTACAGTGGCATGGGACCGGAACATTCTACCTGTATGGGATCGGGTCCAACTAGACGTCAAGACATGGTCGCGCATGCCACTTAATATCTACGGCCGGTCGGCCATCTTCAAGATGGTGGCTTTGCCCCGTCTGCTGTATCAACTGCAGAATCATCCCTTCCAGGTTGACCCGCAGTGGTTCCGTACAGTTGATTCTGTGCTGGGCCGGTTTCTGTGGGCTGGCGGTGCCACCAGGGTGGCGCTGCGCACCTGCTTCCTCTCTACCTACAGCGGCGGCTTGGCGGCCGCGGATATTTTATCTTACTATCAGGCCTCCCATCTTCTTGTACTCAACGAGTGGTGGTATGGCGACCGTAGTGACCCGGCTTATGCCCTTGAGCATTCCCTGATGGGTGGCGCCTCCCTTCACACCCTGTTGTACTCGGCTAGGCGGAGGCGACTGCTTCCGCAAGTCACCCAGATGGTCTTCACTGTCTGGCGGCGGGCCTTGCATCGGGTGGGCTGGTGGGGTCGGCTTACAGCCGAAACCCCGTTGTGGCGAAATGGTCTGTTACCGGCGCTGGCGTCCCTGTCCGGATTTGACGGCTGGGATGCGATTGGGATCTCGTCCCTAGGTCATGTCCTCTCTGGTACTACCCTGAAGTCCTTTCAGGAGCTTAGCTCCGAATTTAGCATGCCCAAGACCCAGTTTTTCCGCTACCTTCAATTCCGCCACGCACTTACCCCAAGTCTGGCGGGCCTGGAACAGCTCCCTGATTTTAGTCCTATCGAAGCTAAACTGTTTATGGGAGACCTGGGTGACAAGAAGGTCTCGCAGATATATCGCTCTCTGGTCACTCACTGTACCCCTTCACTCGCAGCGCTGCGGGCCTCTTGGGAGGCTGATGTAGGTCCACTGGATGATGACGACTGGCGTGAGGCCTTGGAATCTCCCAGAGGTACTGCTATAGCCATCCGCCTTCGCTTCATCCAGTTCAAATACCTCCACCGGGCGTATTTTACTAGACACCGTCTATGGCGGGCAGGCCTGGTCGCGTCTCCCGAATGTCTGCGGTGTGGTTCTGAAGAGGGCACCCTGTTTCATACAGTATGGTCCTGTGAGAGACTGACTCGATTCTGGGCTGGGGTGTGGGACTGCCTTTCAGAGGTGTTGGGTTGGGACCTGCCCCGTACCCCCAGGCTGGGCCTTCTTCATGTTCTAGAGAATGTTGGAGGCAATATTTACAAGCGCCATTTGCTGTTGCTGGGGCTGGTGGTAGCGAAGAGAGACCTGGCGCAGGCCTGGAAGAGCGAGCGCGCCCCCCCCCTCGGGGCTTGGAGGGCGGGACTGGATTTCCTCATGGGTCTAGAACAGCCTGTTTTTGAAGCCCGGGGATGTCCCCGCAAACATTTCAAAATCTGGAAGCGGTGGGCGGATTACCGGGGCCTGCTCCTTGACCCCCCTGTGGACATTGATGATGCATTACAGCTGGATGTGGATCCCGCACTCTAGGCCGCTGGCCGGCTCCACCTTTGTAGACTGTCCCAAGTTGCTGGACTGTGATCGCGTGCACTGGGTTAGGGTGGGATAAGGGGTGGGAAGCTGTGGGCGGGGCTGGTTGGTGTTTTTGGGGTTGGGTGGGTGGGGTAGTTCGATGCCATTTACTGTATAACGATGGGTTTGATGCTGTACTAATGATATGTCTCTTTTTTTATCGGACTTTGACAGTCTCCTCCTGACTGTGGAGGGCTGTGTTGAGCTATGCTTGAACTCATAATAAAATTGGTTATGAAAAAAAAAATGACCAGACAAAAACTTGAGAGATTACCATTGACAATGTCAGAAAGTCCTGTCATTGAATGGATAATACACGGAATTATCACTATTCCGATAACAACTTTCCGATTTAAAAAGTGCCTTGAATACATACCTACTGGCCAGTATGAACGATTGGGTAAAGGATATGTGAAATCAGCATGGAAATTACCATACACACATTCATGCTATAGTGACAGCGACAAAAATGTATTTCTTAGTGGTGAAAACTGTAAATATTCACTAAGTGGTATACTTTTGTGTCAGGGTATTAATTTACATGGAGCCTGTGAAGGAAATTCTAACAACTTTTCATGCCACCAGCTTGTCACACCTGCAACGCAGATAGAGCCCTTCTTTATGCAACTTGCGAATGGGAGTTACATTCTAAGAACGGATCACAGATGTTGTGGCCTTGTGCCAGGGAAAAGTTATCTCGTAAGCGTAACTTCCATGGTCAAATGCTGTATGCAAGCATTGTTCCCGAGCGGGCCTGGAGACATAGAGACTCCCATCTGGCCTCGTCTGAATCTCTATTCTATACGAATTGATACTTTAAGCAAAATGAAGTCTGTGCTTTTGCAGACAACAGTGCCCATAACGTCATCAAAAGAGACGTATGATCTCCTAGTTGCAAGGACAGCTACGGAGGTTCATGAACTTTTATCAACAAATTGCCCCGTGCATTTCGTAGAAATGTTGAGCCAACTCCTTAACATGTCTAGTGCCACAGGCATCCCAGGCATATTTAAGACGATTTTTACGGGACTGCTAACACCATTTCAAGCAATTCTGGGAATCGTTCCAAATTTTGTCCACTCTGTTTTTGGCTGCATACCCCTATTTTTGGGACTTGTAGCAGGGATTTTATTTTTGACCCTCCTGCTTCGTTATGGCAAGCCACAGCTCAGACATGACTCCTATGGGAATGGAAGAAACAATCCTAGCAATACGCTACTGGGACAGAATAACTAGAGTCCTTGGATTGGCCAGGCTGAGAGATCTAAACATGACCTGGTTCCTTTCATTCAGACCGATATGGCAAATTTGCATCTTACCTGCTACGATGTATGCTATGCGGAGATGAGTGCGTGTTGGACATCTGTCTTTCACTTCCATCAGCAGTACCAATGGATATGGATACTTTGCTAAGTCCGATAACGGCTCACGCATTGTGTTGTCCCCAGCGGCTACCAATCCTGATGACGGCATTCGTTGAGACTCCTGTGCTCCGACTAGGTGGTAACAGTGGAGCAAGTGACAAAAGCAACATCACCCAGGTACGACCTTCTGTGAGTAGCGCTGATCCAGCCTTTGATGACAGCAATCATTCTCACTCCTGCCAAGTTACAGCACTATCGAATTTGGTCGAACTGTCACCTGATTTTGTAGACCAATTCTTTGAGAGCCTGTCTGATATGATGTTCTCACCCGAACAGAAACAATAACTTTAGAGAAGCATTCCGACACACAGCGTTGCCATGAACTCTGAATTCGGCCTTCAGTTTTGAACAACAAAAACTGCTAAAAGCGTTGGAACTCTATTTTTCCCGTTCAAGCATTAATTCTTTTGAATTGAACACTTTTTAATATTCACCTTTTTTGGCCCAAAAAATTCTGTGCTTAAAGTAAAACTATTCATAGAGAACAGAAGCTTCAACTTCTATTTCTAAAATACATCTAGAGACATAATAACTTTACACCAGCCTCTAGCACATTTTATTGCAATGCATTTATATGTGATGAAATGATCTCGCCCTTCTTCTGTATTCAGAGATATTTCATGTGTAATTCCTTTAGCATAATCGTTCATTGATTTCATATGCTATAATTTTTGAATGATTTCTATGCTTCAAAAACGTACAGTACCTAAATGTTCACGTATTACAAATACGCCTGTTTCAAATACATATATGTATTTTGGGGTGGGCAATGTTGCACATGCATCTTATTGCTCTAGTTTTAGTAATTTGATGGACATGAATTCGTGGAGTGGGTGTCGCGTTCTAATCTAGCACCCTGATCGATACTGTGACCTTATGCCCCTATTCGGCTATAAATCCATTTATTCCCTATATTGGCATAACCGTTCAAGTGCAATATTCAGAAACTCGTCTCTGGCCTCACACGAACAGAGCCACATTTCAGAATCGCTTTCTCTGCCACTTCCTTTGCAACCAATTAGTGCAATGACATAGCAGAAGTTACTATCTGAGATTCCTAGATTAACACTCCGAGTTCTTCAACAAGATAAAAACTCAGCAACCTGGAAATCCCCGCTTGCTATGTTTTCATTAGTAATAGAACTCTAATGAGCACTGATAGACGATCACTTACTAGTGACATCTTTATTGACGTCTTATGTCCAAAAACGTACGTCAAACAAGGCACCTTTCAGGTATAAATATTACCAACGTTGCCTTAAGTAAATGCTGATGTTGCTGCTGTTTACGCTAATGCCATCGCTGCTGAAGAAGCTGCTGTCATGCTGATGATACCATAGCTGCTATCGCTACTGCTATCGCTGCTAACCAGTGAACGATGGTGTGGTGAACTTAGGAGCTGAACAGGCGTCCCCCTGCAAGAGCCCAACAGATGCAAGCTGCCCGTGGACGCTGCCCCTCCTCCTCCTCCTCGACGCGCTGAGAGAGATGCTGTCTTTTCTCCTGCAGAGAAATCCAGCTCCGGCGTTTCTAGTCTACCCTTGCGGGTGACTGGGATATCGACCCCCTGAAGGAGATACCAGACCTCCATCATTCTATTCCAGAGGTATGGTGTTGACTAAACCCTTAGAGAGAATTCTTGAAACAAACCTTGGCAAAACCAACTTAACTTAAAGCTACTTACTTACTCCCCTCCCAAGTATTAGGCTTAGGTCAGGTACACTGGGGTAGGCGTAGTTAGAAGCACCAGTTGAGTATTTTAGCCTAATGTATATATGAATGTATATATGTTTTATTCATTGTAAACCATTGTATGGCTAAGAAACCATATCAATGCTTTTACAGTATTATTTCGCAATACTTATCTTACTGTACGTACTTTTTACAATAACAAGTCATGCAATTGTGGCAATTCATTTCTCTTGTACGAGAAGAAAGACTGTTCAATAAATGTTACCCTTTATTGAAAACGCCTGTCTCTCTATTCTCTACATATTGTGAAAGTAAACTGCACAACCACTGACTGAGTAAAATAACTGTCTATTGTTTCACACGACCCTAGAGATTGACTCTTGATCTGAGGAGCAAAGTTGTCATGTTGCACGGTTGTTGGAAAACTGAATCCCTTCTTGTCTGTACCAAGGAAGCTGATCACTTCCTATTCAGAGAAGAAAGTTTCCAGTGACCTCTGAGCTAGTTGGTAACAAACCCAATTAAGTTTAGCATAGTCAGTGGAGGCCTGGAAGATCCGCACTTCTACGCCGATACTACTGTTTATGTTATTCCAATGCGCAGGGCCTATTGGGAAAATAGGAACTATACTACAGCACTAGTATGGTTACCCCCTGTCTCATGGTCCATTAAGTAATCCCTTACCCCAAGGGTATCATAGGGTCTCCACCACAGGGAACCTCTACCTGTGGTGTATTTTGGCAAAGTAAAAGGCTGGTGTTGAGATGGAGTACTGAAGTGAGGCTCCTCTAATGTAGGGCTCAGCTTCCTCCAATCACTTTCCACCATGTATGTCTTTCTTTCCATGACTGAGTTGCACTGTGCTCTCAGGGTCAACCTCTGGCTACCTACAGCTGGAGGCCGGGTCCCTGTTGTTGGCTTACTGGAGGGACAGGTCAGGTTTGGGGCCACCAGGTCCCATGTTTGGCTGTGCCCAACAGAGTCCATCTGGGGAGGTTCCTACCTAAGGGGAAGGGAGATCCCCCAGAAGTTTTTTGAATTTTCACCTTGCTAGGGCTGCTAGCTTTGGTGCCCCAAATCTGCTGATGGGGGTGTTCCTATGGACAGGGGGCCCTTTGGGGTTCACTGGCCTCCCTGACCTCTACAGCCCTGGGCTGACTGAGGCAGGGTAGAGAGGGACAGGTTACCTGCTCCAGACTGGGTCCCACCTTGGAAGGGTCCACTGACATCAGGGGCTCTGCCAGGCTAGGCCTGATCACCTCTGGGGCAGTTCCTTCACAAGGGGTAGGGTCAGTTCTCTGAGGAGGCTGACTCTCACCTAATGTCTGGTGGGAGGTAGAGTTTTCTCCTCCCCAATACTCTGTCTGAGTGGAGTGATCCATAGTTTCAGGCTTCACAACACTAAAATCTGTTTTAGTTTGGGCTGTGACCATCACACCCCTACCAACCTTTTCAGGAAGGAACTCTGTTTGCGTGTGGGCTGTGACCGTCACAGCCCTGCCAACCTTTTCAGGGAAGTCTGCTTGAGCTTGGGCTGTGACCAGCACAGCCCTTCCAACCTTTTCAGGGAGGAAATCTGCTTGAGCTGTGGCTAAGACCAACACAGCCCCACTAACCTTTTCAGGAAGGCCTACCATTTTGGAATGGGTTTCTTGTTCTACCTCAGCCCAGGCTGAGATCTCTAGATCATTTCCCAGTAGACAATCTACAGGCAAGTTTGTAGACACTGCCACTCTCTTTGGGCCAGTGACACCTCCCCAGCTGAGATTTACTACTGCCATGGGATGATCTTTCTGTACTCCATCAATATTGAGTACCTGGTATATGAACCCAGGTAAAAGTTATCCTGAGGGGACTAGTCTCTCAGTCACCATAGTGATGCTAGCACCTGTGTCTCTGTAGGCTTCAACTTTCTGACCATTGATGAGGGGCTCCTGTCTGTACTTGCCCAAAGTGTTGGGACAAGCAGTGAAGTTGGCAAACCCTATGCCATCCTCACAGACTAGAGATTCTGTTTTAGGGGACCTGGTTAGGCCAGAGTTCACCTGATTTCCCCAGGTATACCCAGCCACAGTTTTGGGGGTACTCCCACCACCTGGGGGATTACTACTAATAGTAACAGGAGGTCTTGGAGTGTTACTTGGAGGAATGTTTTCCTTATTGTTGGCCTTTGGGCAACTACTGTCAGTCTTCCAGAGCCATAAGATTGCTGCCCACTGACTTTGGGGTACATTCTGTACTTTGCTGGCCCTCTCCAAAGCAGTTATCCATTTGTGGATGTCATCCCCACTCTTGTAGGGAGGGACAATCGTACTTAGGTTTCTATGGTCATATGACCCTTCCCTAGTTCTAGGGGTATTGTTGCCACCAGTGGGTTCTAACCCACTTACCTGTTGCTCTCTTGCGAAAGCCAGGGTCTCTTTGGCCAGGGCAAGTTCTTGCCTCTGGATCCTAAGTTTGACTTCTCTCATTCTTGCTTGATGCTCTTTCCTCTAAGGGGAACTCATCCTCCTGAGAGCATCTGACCCTATTGAGCCACTAGAGTGGTGAGATTCCCTGGAAAGGGATTTCCTCCTTCTGTGCTCAGTGTTAAGCCTGCTTGGGGTCTGTATGGGGCTATGCCCCCTCCAGCCCCATGTCGGCTTAGGTTGGCCAGGCTAAGTACTCCTACTTGGACCAGGTCATTGTTTATCCTCCTCTTCAGCATCCTCATTCACTTCACTATCATCAGTCAGATTGTGATTAGGGGATTCTTCTGCTGAGGGCTGACCCTCTTCTGCACTACCTGAAGGACCTGGGTTAGCTGCTTTCTTAACATCAAACTCCTCTAGGATCTCTATTAGTTGCTTGAGGGTAGGGTTTGGCCCTTGTTTTAACTTCTTAGTTGTGCACAAGTGCCTCAACTCACGAAAGGTAACAGTATCATATCTGGAAGGTATCCTGAAAGGGTCAACCTCCACTGGGAGAGATCCACTAGGTTCTGCTCTCAGAGACATGATCTAGTGAGGTGTGGTGTGTGCTCCTACCTACACTAAGTGTTATCTACTAAACCTTTCTAGGAGTTGTAGTCAGGGTGTGCTAGGCCCTTTGCTCTACAACAACTGAGTTCAGTAGAACTCAAGTATTTAAGACTTGATTTATATGTATCTCTAGGTACCTTAATGTGATCTTTCAAATGATATCTCAAGATATTATGGTGAAACAATCAGCAAGCTCTTATCCCAGCCGCTGCACACCAATGTGAGAAGTTGGCCTGGTATATGATGTCCACTATTCTAGTGGGCACCTTCCACCAGTCCAAACAACCCTTATGGTGATGGTTCTAAAGTCAACCTTATTGTAGCGGTTAGTAACCCACAGATATCCCACGAAGAGAAACCCTAAGCCACTAACCTTCAGGTACTGGCCGGCGGGGACCACAGCGCGAAGAATAGTATCCCAGTTCCCTAATAATGCCCACTCTCCCTGCACTATACACATGCAAGGGACAGAAGGCACTCCAGGAAAAAGGGAGAGAACAACGAAGGAGGATGTTGTTGAGAAGTTCCCCTCTTGGTCTGGTCACAAGGGAAGGATGTCTTCGAGTCACAACAATACTGAGAAAACACAAACGGACAGACCATTAACTCCCTGCCTACAGTTCGTAGACTACAAAAGGATTTAAGGAGAAAACCGTACTTACAAAAAATAACAGAGGAGATGCCCAAAAGGATTCTGGGTGATGTAGTAACGGGTCGATAATCCTGAGACTCAAGAGTTCCTTTACCACTAGGTACCCATAAAGGTTTATAGGGGTGACTTCGATAGAACCTACTAGTTACTGTCACTGGAGGTAGTAAACGAAGTTTGACTACAACGGACTGTTACTCCACCTCTGAACTAATGGAGACAAAAAGAAACAGTTTCTCTAGCACGGCCGTGCTTTGCGAGTTCCTACCTCTAAGTGTTCGAGAAGGAAAAGACGCGGCGTCCTCCTAGCGGGAAGGCAAGCGTCCGCGCACCACTCTGTTCGGTGTCCTCCTAGCGGGAAGGCAAGCGTCCGCGCACAACTCTATCCGGCGTCCTCCTAGCGGGAAGGCAAGCGTCCGCGCACAACTCTATCCGGCGTCCTCCTAGCGGGAAGGCAAGCGTCCGCGCACAGGCTCTCTCTCTCCTGAAACGATGGAAGGATTGATAAGCACTGAGCTACGCAGGAGGATTGCTTATATCTCTGGTCCCACAACCACTTCCGGTTAGCCCGCGCCCAGGTCCTTCTGGGAGTTGTAGTGCCCTGGCGGTTTCCGCGTATTGCGTACCTGTTTCGACCCCTCGAGGACAGCAGCGCTACAGAGCCCCCTCTCAAGGACTGCCGACTCGGCGGTCGACCCGGCTTCCCCGGATGCTCCTCGTGGAAGCGAACCACCAACTCGGGACAATGGAGATTTTGCTCAGGTTCCCATGTCCGTTCCTCAACACCAAACCCCTTCCAATGTACTAGATACTGAACCCTTCCCCGGAACAGCCTTGAGTCTAACAGTTCCTGCACCTCATATTCCTCCAACCCGTCCACTAGCACTGGAGGGGGTTGAACGGGTAGTCTCGTCTCTACGGGACAGGGCTGGAGAAGGGACACGTGAAACACAGGGTGGATATGCCAGGTGCGAGGGATAGACACTCTCATGGCCACAGGGTTAATCACTTCCTCGATACTGTAAGGACCTATGTATTTGGGTTTCAGCTTGTTGACACCCCTGAGATGGATATATCTCGTGGAAAGCCATACCTTGTCCCCCACCTCGTACACCGGCTCTGGACTGCGTTTCTTGTCCGCATGTCTTTTCTGTGTTGCTTGTGCAGCTGACAGATGATGGATGGCGTCGATCCTAACCGCATGCAGATGAGCATGGTGTTCTTGGATGCTCGGCAGCTGTGAAGCTACAGGCCATTCAAAAGGAAGAATGTTCGGGTGATATCCCAAAAGACAAAAGAATGGGGAGCAGCCCAGGGTGGAGTGATCGGTGTTATTATAGGTGAACTCTGCCATCCACAGGAGGGTGACCCAGTCAGTAGAGTTCTGCAGGGAAAAATATCGCAGGTACTGCTCTATGGTCTGGTTGAGGCGTTCTGTTTTTCCGTCTGTTTGAGGGTGGTAACTCGTTGAGAGCCGGGCATCGATGGTTAGCGTTTTGCATAGGGCTTTCCAGAAACGGGATGTAAACTGCGAACCCCTATCGGTAATGAAGACGGATGGGATGCCATGGGCTCTCACAAGATGTTGCAGGATCACGAGTGCCAGTTCTGCGGAGTTTGGTAGTCCCTCCAACGGTACAAAATGGCCCATTTTGGTCAGATGGTCAACGAGGACCAAGATCGTAGTCTTTCCTTGACACAAAGGCATTTCAACAATGAAGTCCATTGATACAGTGTGCCAAGGTTTGGGAGGAATGGGAATCGGGCGGAGCAACCCAGCTGGTCGGTTATGTATCGCCTTGCTTTGTGCACACCGAACAATTCCGGACGTATTTCTTTACGTCGTTTCTGAGGTTGGGCCACCAGAAAGACCGTTCTATGGTGGCAATAGTTTTATATACACCCCAATGTCCTCCTAGTACAGAGTCGTGAGCCCACGTAAGTACCTGCATCTGTAGGCCAGGGTCCGGGACATACAAGGCATGGTGATGATACAAAAGGTCGTTGTTTTGTGTTCGCCCTAGGGGTTCTTCTTGGAGCCAAGTTGGAATATCGACGTCCGTCAAAGATACCCTAATGTCCTCGAGGAAATCAGTGGATGTGAGCAAGGCAATGGTGCTTTCGGGAAAAGCACCCTCAGACAAGATAGAAGGTGGTTCACTGAGGTCTATGGTGTCTGAGTCAGGGATGTCCTGGTTCCTGGAAAGGGCATCGGCCTTCCCATTTTGAGGGCCGGGACGATACTTGATCACAAAATCGTAATCCGAGAAAAAGAGTGTCCATCGGAGTTGTCTTGGCGTGAGGGCCTTCGCCGTTTTCAAGAACAAAAGGTTCCTGTGATCCGTGTATATCTCAAAGGTATGCCGGGCCCCCCACAAGTAGTGTCTCCATTCTTCGCAGCCTCTTTTGATGGCGAGCAATTCTTTATCCGTGATGGAATAATTGATCTCGCTTGGGCTCAGTTTCTTAGAGTAATAGGCGACGGGATGTATTTGTCCTGTTGTCGGATGTCTTTGGGACAAGACCCCTCCCAGAGCGTATTGGGATGCATCTGTTTCCAGTATGAATGGCAGTTGGGCATCAGGATGGCGCAAAATGGGGGCTTGAGTGAATCGCTCCTTGAGGGTGCGAAAGGATAGGTCTGCTTCTTCCCCCCACTTGAATGGCACGTTTTTTCGCAGCAGACAGGAGATGGGATGGATAATCCTGGAGAAATCTTTTATAAATCTCCTGTAATAATTTGCAAAGCCCAAAAAACTCTGCACGGATTTGACGCTCCGTGGCGTAGCCCAGTTCTTGATGGCCTCTACCTTTCCATTTTCCATTTGGAAACCGTTAGCGTTGATCACGTAGCCTAGAAAGGACACCTCTGGGACATGAAACAGACACTTTTCAAGTTTAGCGTATAATTCGTTTTGTTGCAGGCGTTCTAGCACTTCAGTGACGTGTTGTACGTGGTCTTGCATGGTCTTCGAATAGATGAGTATATCGTCTATGTATACCATGCATATGGTATCTAACAATCCCCTTAGCACCTCATCCATAAAATATTGGAAGGCGGAAGGGGCGTTGCATAGACCGAATGGCATTACCCTATACTCAAAGAGCCCAAACTTGGTGCGGAATGCGGTCTTCCACTCGTCGCCTTGTTTTACGCGCACAAGATGGTAGGCCCCACGAAGGTCCAGCTTGGTGAAATAGCGGGCTCCTTTGATTTGATCCATCAGCACGGATATCAACGGAAGGGGGTACCTGTTTTTGACCGTGATACTATTCAGTGCTCGGTAATCGATACAGGGTCTCAACTCATCGCAGTCCTTTTTCGGAATAAAAAATAAAGGGGATGATGCAGGGGAAGTAGAATGGCGAATGAATCCGGAGGCCATGTTTTCATCAATGTATTTCCTCAAATACTGGTTCTCCTTCTCTGCTAGAGCATAGACTCTACTGCAGGGTATCGCAGCCCCTGGTAGAAGATCGATACAGCAGTCGTACACACGATGCGGGGGTAATCTTGTTGCCTGCTTTTTGTCAAAGAGTTCGTGAAAGCCCTCATATTCTTTGGGTAAAGAGCTGGCCTTCTTTGGGGCTTCCGCACAGGAGACAGCCAAATGATGCGCCCAAGGGATCTCGTCGTCGTCGGTTGCCTCCGGGAAACTTTTGCAACAATGTTCCTTGCAGTAAGCCGAGTTCATCGTCACCGTTCGTGCTGACCAGCTCACATCAGGATCGTGGAGAGTCAGCCAGGGCATGCCTAGGATGAGGCGGAACTGTGGCGCCGCTATCAAGTCAAATTGGATGAATTCTTGGTGTTCTTCATGCTGCATGCGAAGAGGCACCGTATGTTTGGTTACTGGCCCTGAGGTCAAGGAAGAGCCATCAACAGCTTTTACGTTTTCTGGCTCATTCTTCCGCTCCCACGCAATCCCAAGGGAGGCAGCATACTCGAGGTCTATATAGTTCCCTGTGGCTCCCGAATCCAACAGGGCTTCCACGTGAGTGACATTGTTCCCGGCTATAAATAAGGTCACCGGCATGTTTATATGGGCCACTGCTGGCATCATCGTGTTGGCAAGGAGAGAGGAGATCGATGTCTGTCTCACGTCCAACCCAGCGACCTCCGTCTGGGCCGGACTTTCTAGTTTTCCAACGTCTCTTTGGTTCCCAGGATAACGGGTTTTCTGGCCCTGGGTTTCTCTCGGGTTGTTGTGCCCTGGCTCTACATTCACGTATGAAGTGCCCCCCTTTACCACAATAAAGACAAAGCTTCATCCTTCGTCTGCGTTCCCGTTCTTCCATTGTCAGAGGGCCTCGGATCCCACCGATCTGCATCGGCTCAACCCCCTCTGGATTCTTAGAGCCTTCCTCCGCCGACGGTCTGGGTTTGGGATACCATCCTTTCATGTCGCTCCTATTCCGGTCTCCCCGCCTTTCCAGAAGGCGATGGTCGAGTTGCACTGTAAGATCTATCAAGTCCTCACAGTTGGCAGGCATTTGGACTACTTGAGACAAGACGTCCTTTAACTCACTTCGAAGTCCCTGATAGAACAATGAGGTGCGCTTCTCCTGTGGCCAGTCAGTCTCAACCACCAGTCTGTTGAAAGCGGTGATATAGGTCAATAGGTCCTGCGACCCCTGGCGTAATGTGATAAGTTCTTTGTCCAAGGACAACATATGAGTCTTGCGGTCGAACAACCTCCGGAGGGCAGAACAGAAATCAAGGAAATGATGTAACACCGGATCATTCTTCTCCATCAACGGTATTGTCCAACTAGCCGCATTCCCACTCATATAGGACATCATAAATGACGTTTTGGAGGCATCGTCCTGAAACACCGCAGGCTTGCACAAAAAGTGGAGCCGGCATTGATTTAAGAATGTCTCAAATTTCTTTGGATCCCCATGAAAGCGTTCAGGTGGGGCAAGAGGGATGCCCGTGTTCTGTATGACATGCACCGTAGGAGTGTGGTCGGTGGAGGACTGAGGTATGGCATTGGGGACAAAGAACCCACCCCCTGATGCTCCCTGGGGAGGGGATTGCGTTACTGAATGTCCAGGGGGAGGTAGAGTCGCTTCTCTTATGTAAGATCCTGTTCCCTGCCCTTTTCGCACCATGCCCGCTACCTCTCTCCTCATGGTATTCATTTCTTTCTTCATCTCTTGGTTTTCGGCACGCGATGCGTGTACCTCGTGTTGAAGCGCATTAAGGCTTTCTACCAGAGAGGCTAACATAACATTTGGCTCCATGGTCCAGGCTCGGCTTGTCTACTTGGGCTTCTCAATCTGTAGCGGTTAGTAACCCACAGATATCCCACGAAGAGAAACCCTAAGCCACTAACCTTCAGGTACTGGCCGGCGGGGACCACAGCGCGAAGAATAGTATCCCAGTTCCCTAATAATGCCCACTCTCCCTGCACTATACACATGCAAGGGACAGAAGGCACTCCAGGAAAAAGGGAGAGAACAACGAAGGAGGATGTTGTTGAGAAGTTCCCCTCTTGGTCTGGTCACAAGGGAAGGATGTCTTCGAGTCACAACAATACTGGGAAAACACAAACGGACAGACCATTAACTCCCTGCCTACAGTTCGTAGACTACAAAAGGATTTAAGGAGAAAACCGTACTTACAAAAAATAACAGAGGAGATGCCCAAAAGGATTCTGGGTGATGTAGTAACGGGTCGATAATCCTGAGACTCAAGAGTTCCTTTACCACTAGGTACCCATAAAGGTTTATAGGGGTGACTTCGATAGAACCTACTAGTTACTGTCACTGGAGGTAGTAAACGAAGTTTGACTACAACGGACTGTTACTCCACCTCTGAACTAATGGAGACAAAAAGAAACAGTTTCTCTAGCACGGCCGTGCTTTGCGAGTTCCTACCTCTAAGTGTTCGAGAAGGAAAAGACGCGGCGTCCTCCTAGCGGGAAGGCAAGCGTCCGCGCACCACTCTGTTCGGCGTCCTCCTAGCGGGAAGGCAAGCGTCCGCGCACAACTCTATCCGGCGTCCTCCTAGCGGGAAGGCAAGCGTCCGCGCACAACTCTATCCGGCGTCCTCCTAGCGGGAAGGCAAGCGTCCGCGCACAGGCTCTCTCTCTCCTGAAACGATGGAAGGATTGATAAGCACTGAGCTACGCAGGAGGATTGCTTATATCTCTGGTCCCACAACCACTTCCGGTTAGCCCGCGCCCAGGTCCTTCTGGGAGTTGTAGTGCCCTGGCGGTTTCCGCGTATTGCGTACCTGTTTCGACCCCTCGAGGACAGCAGCGCTACACTTATAGACCAGCTATCCTAGTGGTAACATGGATAAAGCAGTGTTAGGCTAAAACTTCAGAGAGCATGTGAAGCCAGCTGTTTTGCGAATAATAGTCCCTTGAATATCAAATGAAAGGACACCACAAGGTATATATCAAATATATATATGTATTTATTATTAACACAACCCCTCTGCACTCTTTATGAGGTCAGAGTTCGAGATACAGCACAAGTTACTCAATAAGCATACTATAAGTTGCACAAATACAATTCTGCCCTAGGGGCCTCACAAACCATATACTAAGTAGGTGGTATAAGAACCACTTCAGAAAAGGTGAATAGGCCTAGGGCCTAGAGAATCGCTGGGGCTATACTGAACACCAAAGGCTAGGAAGTAGGAGTCCCACAGGATGCGTGTGCGGTGTCTAAACACACATGCGGGTTACCATAAGAGTTTCAATGGGAACGTCAAAGTTACAAAGAAGAATATTTTGGACACTTCCAGGTGGACTACGTGAAAATCCTGTTAAATTAGGACACTTGGATAGTTATTACCCATGGGAGCACCGGAGCACTCAAGTTACCTCACCCAGGGAAGCCGGCTGCATAGGTGTTCTTTCGTATCGGGTTTCGTCGATGAATCCTATGGAGAGCTGCAAGAAAGTGCTGCAAGCAACCAGTAGGAAAGTGTCCGGATGAATCCAAGGGTGGATCGGAGTAGTGAAGAACCTGAAATCAGAGGAGACAGAGTCTGGGTCACTAGCCAGTGACCAGGAAGGAACCAGGCGATTTCGAGATGCAATCAGGTAAAGAGGTGAAGCTTTTCTCCACAGCCACGAGGTCCAGTTCAAGTTCAAGTTCAGAAATTTGAATAGCACACTACTCACCCAGAGGGTCTCAAGGCCCTTGGGGGAGGGGAGGGTACTTTATTTATTGAATATCAAAGTTTTAAGTTGCTTTCTGAAGGAGAGGTGGTTCTGTACAAGGCGGAGGTGGGTGGGGAGAGAGTTCCAGGTTTTGGCCGCTAAGTAGGAGAAGGTTCTTCCCCCCCATGGTGGATCTATGGATGCGCGGAATTGCGGCGAGGGCTTGATTGGATGATCGTAGTTGGCGGGTGGGGGTGTAGAAGGATAGTCGCGTGTTGAGGCATTCGGGTCCTAGGTCGTAGAGGGCTTTGTGAGCGTGGGTGAGCGGACGGAACGTTATTCTCTTGTTGACGGGGAGCCAGTGGAGGTCTTTCAGGTGACCGGAAATGTGTGCTTGACGGGGGATGTCCAGTATGAGTCTAGCTGAGGCGTTTTGGATGCGTTGGAGTTTTTCTGTAGTTTGGCTGTGGTTCCGGCATAAAGGGTGTTCCCGTAATCCAGTCGGCTTGTGACCAGTGCGTGGGTGACTGTCTTTCTTGTTTCGGTGGGGATCCAGCGGAAGATTTTTTTGAGCATGCGTAGGATGTTGAAGCATGAGGATGAGACGGCGTTGACTTGCTTGGTCATCGAGAGGGAGGAGTCCAGGATGAAGCCCAGGTTACGTGCGTGGTCCGTAGGTATGGGTGCAGTTCCCAGGGCTGGTGGCCACCATGAGTCGTCCCAGGCGGAGGGGGATGATCCTAAGATGAGGACTTCCGTTTTGTCCGAGTTCAGTTTTAGACGGCTGTTCTTCATCCACTCGGCTACTTCTTTCATTCCTTCGTGTAAGTTGGTTTTGGTGGTGTTTGGGTCTTTGGTGAGGGAGAGGATCAACTGGGTGTCGTCTGCATAGGAGATGATGTTGTGTTGGCGTGCGATGGATGCGAGGGGACTCATGTATACGTTGAAGAGGGTGGGACTGAGTGATGATCCTTGTGGTACGCCGCAGATGACTTCGGTGGCCTCTGATCTAAAAGGGGGGAGGCGGACTCTCTGGGTTCTTCCGGCGAGGAACAAGATGATCCAGTCCAATGCTTTTCCTTGTATTCTGATGTTGCTGAGGTGTTGTATTAGGGTGCTATGACAGACTGTGTCGAAGGCTGTGGAGAGGTCAAGTAGGATGAGGGCAGCTGTTTCTCCGTTGTCCAGTAGAGTTCGGATGTCGTCTGTTGCTGCGATGAGTGCGGTTTCGGTGCTGTGTTTGGCTCGGAAGCTGGACTGTGAGAGGTCGAGGGATTTGTTGGCTTCGAGGAAGGCAGCGAGCTGACTGTTGACGGCTTTCTCAATAACTTTGGCAGGGAATGGGAGGAGCGATATGGGGCGGTAGTTCTTAAGTTCAGTGGGGTCTGCTGTGGGTTTCTTCAGAAGGGCTCTGAATTCCGCATGTTTCCAGCTTTCCGGGAAGGTAGCGGAGTTGAGGGAGCAATTGATGACGTCTCGGAGATGGGGTGCGATGATGGAGTCTGCTTTGTTGAAAATGTGGTGGGGGCATGGGTCGGTTGGCGATCCTGAGTGGATGGAGTTCATCAGTCGGATGGTGTCTTCAGTGGTTATTGGGTTCCAGGCGAAAAGGTTGTTAGAGGGGGGTGTTGGTTCGGAGGTGGGTGGTGTGGACTGGTCCCCGGACTGGTTTTCAAAGCTGTTATGTATGTCGGCGATTTTGTTGTAGAAGAAAGAGGCTAGTGAGTCGCAGAGGTCTTGGGAGGGAATGATGTCGTTGGTGCCGGCGGTGGGGTTGGTAAATTCTTTGACGATGTTGAATAGTTCCTTGCTGTTGTGGGCGTTGTTGTCAAGTCGATCCTTGAATGCTGATTTCTTGGTGGATCGGATCAGTTGGTGGTGTTTCCGGGTTGCGTTCTTGAAGGTGGTCAGGTTGTCAGTGGTTGGGTTTTTTCTCCAGGCTTTCTCGAGGGTGCGACATAACTTCTTGGATTTCTTAAGGTTGTAGTTGAACCAGGGGGCTTTTTTGTTACCTTGCTTGATTTGATGGTTTTTCAGGGGTGCTAGTTTGCCTGCGCTGTGGGTGATCCATTGTGTGAGGTTGGTGGCTGCTTGTTTTGGGTCCGATGATTTGGCAGGAGGGTTTTGGTGAAGCGATGTGAAGAGCTGGTCGGTAGTAATTTTGTTCCAGTTTCTTCGGGAAATATGGTTGTAGGGGGTTGTGGGTCGCGGTCTTTTTGTAGTTGAAGTGAACGCAGCTGTGGTCCGTCCAGTGGAGAGCTGTGGTATGATTGAAGGAGATGTGCTTGCTGGAGGTGAAGATTGGGTCGAGCGTGTGTCCGGCATAGTGGGTGGGGGTATTGACAAGTTGTTCGAGTCCGAGGTTGGCTAGGTTGTCCAGAAGGGTGGTGGTGTTGGAGTCGTTTTTCTTTTCCAGGTGGTAGTTGAGGTCTCCCAGTAGAATGTAGTCCTCGTAGGGGAGGGCGTGTGGGCTTATGAAGTCAGTGATGTCATCGCTGAATTGTGTGCGGGGTCCTGGTGGTCTGTAGATGAGGGTGCCTCTGAGTGTGGTCTTGGGGTCGGTGTGGATCTGGAAGTGAAGGTGTTCGGCGGATGTGAGGTTGTCGTCGGAACTGGTCGTGATGCGGATGGTGTTCTTATGGACGATGGCGATGCCTCCTCCTGTTTGGTTGGTGCGGTCCTTTCGGATGATCTTGTAGCCGCCCGGGATGGCTATGGCGCTGTCGGGTGCTGATGAGGCGTTCATCCAGGTTTCTGTAAGGAAGGCAACATCCTGCGATGTAGTGTCGAGTAGGTTCCAGAGTTCAATGGCGTGTCTGTGGACCGAGCGGGTGTTGAGCAGGATGCACTTTAGGTGGTTAGTGTCGGAGCTCTTATTGGAGTCTGTGGATTTGGCGTGGGTCCTGATGCAGTCGAACTTGCAGGAGTGGCAGGTGAAGTGTCCATGGGTGTGTCCTGGGGCGGCTTGGTAGCAGTTTGGGAGTCGGCCGGGGTTAAGTGCTGAGAGGGATGCGGCGTCGTACGTTATGCGGGTGGAGTGGGTTTTGCGGGGGCCAGGGGGTCTGGCGCTGGGCGCAGTCCAGGCGTGGACGGGCGTAGACGGGCTTACCTTTGGAGCACCTTCGGCGCGCATGGGGCGCGACCGCTGTGCGTGAATGTTGCAGAGGAAGCATCTGTCATATGTGGGTAGTGGAGGGGGCGGGGGCGAGGGAGGAGCAGCTGGGAGGCGGGAGCGGGGTGGAGAGCCGGGCAGGGAGGCACAACAACAAACAACAAAATGGCAGCAAGCCAGAAGCCTAACAGGACGAGATTGTGTCAAAATGTAGATAATGGCTATGAAATGGCCAGTGGTACCGGCAGAATCAGGTACAGATGAACAATCCAGGCAAAGGCAGCAAAGCACAACCGAATGTGTAAGAAAGCGCACCTCAGCCACACAGCGCTACGATCTAAACGCTATCAGCGCTACAATACAAATGCAATTATCAATCAGGCACAATAATGAGCAGGAGCAATGCAAGCAATGCGGGTAATGCGATATGGCTTAAGTTGCGGAGAGCTGTCTGGGGGTATAGCGCTACGATACCAATCGGAGCCTGGAGCAGCGTGAGGAGTGACCGCTTCTGAAGAGTTCAGGACGGTCACAGTGATTGCAAAGGAGGGTCGAGCCTAAACTTTCAGTGAGAGGGAGGAGCAGCTGGGAGGCGGGAGCGGGGTGGAGAGCCGGGCAGGGAGGCACAACAACAAACAACAAAATGGCAGCAAGCCAGAAGCCTAACAGGACGAGATTGGGGCAAAATGTAGATAATGTCTATGAAATGGACAGTGGTACCGGCAGAATCAGGTACAGATGAACAATCCAGGCAAAGGCAGCAAAGCACAACCGAATGTGTAAGAAAGCGCACCTCAGCCACACAGCGCTACGATCTAAACGCTATCAGCGCTACAATACAAATGCAATTATCAATCAGGCACAATAATGAGCAGCAGCAATGCGAGCAATGCGGGTAATGCGATATGGCTTAAGTTGCACAGAGCTGAAGCAGGATTAGAATATTGGCTTC
>NW_028243262.1:0-31386 GCF_964263255.1 Lissotriton vulgaris
AAATGCTGCTGTATTAAAAAACTACACTTCATTATCATGAAAAAAGTGCACAATGTGGCAATCAGTGCATGCTCGATTTATGTGAAGCTTCCATGTTACGGGGAAATTGAGTTATCTTAATAAGTAATGCACAAGAAATGATCAGTACATCAGGACAAAGGGTGTGTATCATAAGTACTTGCGAACAAAATGTTACTGCACCTTTTTTTATTTGTAGCTCATTGCACTTATAATGTAATCAAAGGAAGCACAACATTATATGGGGAAATTATCCCTCATGTTTAAATCAGAGTGCCAGGCAGTATTAACACCAATAACAGAAGATTGTTGATCACTAACCCTTAGTCTATACAAGATGGCTGACATATTTGCTTTCCTCCAGCAGTCCTTCCTTGCTGTGGCTCTCATGGCTCTTTTGTCTTGTCCCAATGCAATTGAAATTGGAGAGAGGAGATACAGTGGGGTAGGGGGCACAACACCATGGGCCTCATTTATGAGGCTGTGCGTCACTTTTACGCCGCCGGTGCGTCACTTTTTGTAAAGCACCAGTGGCGTATAAAATGCACCTTGTTGCGCCATATTTACAAAGTGACGCATTTAGGTAGATGCGTCACTTTGTAAACCCCTGCGCCACATTATACCTACGCCAGGTATAATGTATGCAAGGGGGGCGTATTGACGCAAGGAAGGATCGTAGAAGTGACGCAGTGAAATCTATGAGATTTCACTGCGTCACTTTTAGGACGCCGTTGCATCAAAATCTTGCACCTGCCTCACAGCAGGCGTAAGACTGATGCAGGCCCTTTCACATGGGGCTTGCCCCATGTGAAAGGACGCATTGCTGGAGTTGCGTCACTTTTGTGACACACTCCAGCAATGCGTCACTTTTGCGCTTACAGATACGTCAGAAATAATGACGTATCTGTAACTCCTTGCGACATGATGCGTCATAAATTAAATATGACGCATCAGGAATGTCACAAGGAGTGCGCACTGAGAAGTGACGCATCGCTGCTTTCACGAAGTGATGCGTCATTTCTCATAAATGAGGCCCCATCTGTTGAAACATGGTGCCCCCCTCCTCCAGCTTCCTGGAAGTATATAGGTAAGCTAGAGAACGTCTGGCTGGTTGAGTACTTAGCCCTTTGATGAAAGTACCCTTACACCTGAGGCTTAACAGGATTACGCAATAGTTGCCAGCCTCTGCTGCAACTTCAATCTTGCAGAGTGGGCAATCATTGCCGACTACGTTCCAACCTAGATGCTGAATGTTCTGAAGGTCTGTTCCATTAGTTGCAGACTGGAAGATGCCCCTGCACTCTGGATCAATGGCACATGCTGATGTCGATTGTGGATGCAGGCCAAAACATTGCATTGTGCAGCCATGCAATGTGGCAACATTGTGTAGTAACCACACACAAAGCCCCCCTCTGAAATAACTGAGCTAGACAGGAAGACAGTTAACAGCCATTAGAATTAAAGATGCTATCAAACTTCTGACCATTTCAAACATGAGGAGCAAAATTGATTATTAAATTTAATAGAGCAGACACACTTTGTTTCTATTGATAGGAACCAGAACTAATGAAAGGCAGCTGTAAAACGGGAATCAGATGGTGAAAGGTCCTACCTGATCAAAAAACAACAAAATATGGAAAGTGATCATTTGAAATGGGCTGAGACGCTTTGACTTTTATTGTTACTAGGCGCTATTGACAGTCACAGGGTGAGAAAATGACCTTTGGTTTTTGAGTGATTGAATTGTGCCTTTAGGTAAAGCTTTGGATGGTGAACATTGACTTTCTTTTGTCTCTTCAAGATACAATTGGATTTCATTAGAATTATGAGTTGGGGAATTAGAGTGTCATCCTCAAAACATGTAATGCCGAATTTGCTAACTTTAGGCTCAGCCCAGCTTAGCATCCAAAATTGCTGCACTAAGGTATGTCAAAGCGAGAGTGAAAAACATCTCAATATCTATTGAGATGTGGCACTGTTTTGTTTCTCCCCAAGCAATAGTGCACTTTTGGATGCCATGTGCCAAAGCACCTCAGTGCAAGCGTGTGCGCCTTCTGTCAAGCATGGCTTCATACTGGAAGGATACCCTCCTGTTACAAAAACTAAGCTTTAACATATTTAAAATAACATAACTTTAATCTGCAAGGCACACATCCCCCAAGTCGTGGTTCTGAAACAATACATGTGTATACTTAGTTTAATGTTACACAAAAAGGGCCACGGGTACAGACAAGAAGGAGGTTATTAAGCTGTCTGAATGTGCTCTGCTGTGCAAGACAGGGAGTTTCCCTTTTCAGGACGATTCCCCTCACACACCAGAGGTGTTATGCTTCTTCATAGGGGTGCCTCCTTGCGTGAAAGACCTAGTCTTCACATGGGCTACAACCCCCTCTCTATGAGGGAGGAGCTCAGTGATGATTTATGGAGTCAGGCGGGGTGTACTAAACCCCTATGTAAGGCTGGTGTGTGCATAAAAAAGTGCAGTACTGTGATGTGGAAGTTTAAAACTGGCTACAGGGTTAGCTATGTTGTGACTTTATTCAGCTACCCGGTGTCAGGATTAAAAACAGTGAGAAGCTGATAGCACAAGGGCCAACATTAGAGACAGATGTGTAGATCATTAGACCTGCATTGGGATTGACATGCAATGTTGTGACATTAAGAATATCAAGGACTAATGTATTTCCATGTTTGAGAAGTATCATTCATGAAGAACTATTGATGAAAATAAAAAAGTAATTGCATCGACAGTGGATATTTCATGAACTTATTATATGGATCTTTCTTTTTCAAACTGAAATAAGGTTATTTTAACCCAAACGGTGTGCCATTGAGGGACACTAAGCACTTTTGCTTAGTGCTTCTTTTCATTTTGTTTTTTACCGCCCACTGGCCAGAGGGGGACACCTCGTGTGCACCCAAGACGTTCAAGTTTATTGACACTCGATTCATATTCAACACAGTGTGCCTCACTAATTTCCCATTAGATCATTAGACCAACATGTTTTGGCCAGAAAGACCTAAATAGTGTCACAGCCTTCTTCAGGGTCAGTTGTTCAGCTACTGCAATGATAAAGTGTAAATAAACGTGAAAAAACATGAAAAACATGTGAATAAATCAAGAGTATGATACTGAACCAGTATATTTGATTGTTCGGTATGTACTGCATACAACCTATAAGAGAGACAAAAAGCATTGTGTTACCAAATGCGTATACTGTGTACATATAGCTTGAGTCAAACATACAGTTAAAACCTCCTGAGTGGTAATATTCTCTAACACAAGTGCATATTAGATCAATGTTTAGTCAAGTGTGACGTGTGACTCACCACAGTTGGTTGCGGAATTCACTACGTCTGTCCCGGCATATTAGCCATGTGGTACGTGCACCAAAACCTGCCTAAAAGAGGTATATGGTATTAAAATCAGGACATCCTAAGAGAGGGATTTAGAGATAGAGCTTAAGTGCAACTGGAAAGTCAGATGGCCTATAGTTGGACTCAGCGAAGGATGTAGGTGCAGATTCGCTGCCATTTAGAGGCACAGGCGTAGGCATGCAAACAGACAAGCGTACAAGCAGGAGGCCCAGGGTGTTTGTCAACAGTGGACATGATTTGCAAACATTTTGGGGGGGGCGGACGGGGGGATAGTACAATGCCTGGCGAGGGCAGTGCATACTATGAGGCCGTTAAAACGTCAGGCAGTCAGCCCAGGAAGCAACCCCCAAGTGGTGGGGACCATTAACTGTTATGGCAGGAGCAGGATGAAGCTGTAGAAGGGTGTCACTGCATGGGCAGGAAGTAGCAGGGAGGAGGGTATCCAGTCTCACTACCTGAATGAGGGCTGTCTGGGATGGGAAAGCACTCCAGCAGGGTAGCCCTGCAATATCGCTGTCTTGCTGGAAGAGATGATGCCCGTTGGGTCCAGAGCACACAGCAGTGCTGCTCAAGGCTGGATAGGAGCAGGGAGGATTCCTGCGTGGGCTGGTGTGGGAGAGGGCGCCACTGAGGGTATGGAAACAGCTAATGCCGATCACGGCATGTATCTCAACAGAAGTCTGTGGCAGGGAGGACGCAGGGGAGAGCACCTGAGACCTCGGTGGCCGGAGGGTGAAAGTTAAAAAGAAGCCAGTGCCGTGCAGAATTTTCTCGTGCTTCCGAGTGTCAGACCAACACTCGGAAGCACGAGAAAACTCTGCTTTAAACAAGCGAACAATAGGACCCGGAACTGAGTAGCCGAAAAACATTTACATCCAAAGCCCACAATATTAAGCAAGTGGGGGACTATTTTTAAGAGCGAACCGCAAGAGAAAATACAGCCGATATTTTAGCTACCGTGCAACACTGTCAGCCAAATCCTAAACTCCATTCATGCGGGCTACAAGCATACCGGATCAAAAGACCCGTGGAGAGGGAAAGCATTAAAGGAAGTCAAGTAGCCTTTAGGCACTGTTGAATAAGAGAACAAGTATATTCAAAGAATCCCAGTCAACATGACACTGTAAAAACTAAAATAATACAAGGGGCAAAGGAAATACAATTGTTATAACCACAGTGACAGAAAATAAATTGTCTTGATAAAGATGGTGTGAAAGTATTGGAGCCATCGAAACGCGTCGACACTGTTGATAAAGCACAATTCATGGACTGGCAGGAACAGGCATAAGATTGATTGGATCAATTTAGTAACGTTGTGCGTTTGAGTCCAATTGAATGTGCAGTTGTAATTGACAAGGGTTGGGTCTTACAGTTGTTTATCTATTTTATGCTGGTCATAAATGGAAATTGTCTATTTACCAATTTTGGTGAAATATATGTTTGAAATATATGTTATGTATGTTTTTTATTAGGGAGCAAGGAATGATTTTAATGTGTACTATTTGTTAGTTTTCATGTGATTTTACATTTTTTCTAATGGATTGCGAACATAAAAATTTCTATTTTTTTAATAAAAAACTGTAACAAAGTATTGGATATATGTTCAATGTTTGACATCTGTAACTAGCGTACTCAAAAAATGTTCCAGTTTTTCCAGTTTATATACCCATGGCGTGTGTTGGGAATGCAATGCAACTGGGTTCCGCTGTGTGTGCCCGGAAGTGTTAGAGCCTCATGGGAATTGTAGTTTAGACAGACGCAAGGGGTCTGAGACTACAGGAATTTCTTGACTTCGGACGGGCGGTGTGCAAGACACCACATGATTGTTGCAAAGGCCCATTAAAGAGTGCCTATGATGTCGAGAACAGGTGCTGCGAGGTGTGATTGTAAAGTCTGCTCGTCATGGGCGAGCAGCCTCTGGGGCATCATGCACAACCAAGGCAGTCAGTGAATGGGAGTGGGGTAATCCATATGTCCCTAAAAATTGGCCAGTGATGCGGGAGGCAACCGCTGCAGTTGGGGGCAAAATAGGTGGCCCAAGGGGTGCATCCTGGTTAGGTATGGGCGGAAAATCCGTTTCGCTCGCGGATTTTGCGGATTTTCGGGAAATTCGCAATCCGCGAGATTCGCGAATCTCCCGCAAAAATCCGCAAATCCGCGAGCAGCGGATTTTGCTCGCACTGCTCGCACTGTTCGCGTGAGTTCGCGGCTTCCCAGTACAACTTCGCGCCCCGCGAATAAGTGCTAAATTGCAGAAATACGATCTTAGCAAAACTGAAACTACTTACCAGGTTCAAAAGTTCAGGCTCATCATTAGTAGCCATTTCCTGTAGTGCTTCCTGAGGGGCCCCTCCAGAGTTCAGTTGCCAGTTGCAACTATTATGTGACCCTGCTCTGAACCTCAGAATAGTTACACATATGCCACAAAGGTCCTGAATTACAGCTAAGGGAGACAAGCAGGAGCCAGGCTGGAAGTTAAAATCCATTAATCAGCCCCTAATTCATTATTGTCAGTTGGGGCAGGGCAGGTGTTGTAACTAATTTTGCAACAATGAAAGCACTTAGCAAGTGCAAAAGATCACTAATCAGGGCGCACTAAGGAAGCAGGTGCCAGCTAAAAAAATATTCTGTGACACATTAATCAGCCCCAAATTAATTCAGGTCACTTGAGGCAGGGAAGGTGTGCTTTGCCGAAAATAATGTACACTGGACAACCAGAGGGTGTGGTGATGAAACAGAGGGTGGCATGGGTGGGCCAGAGGGTGGCATGAGTAGTCAGAGAGTGGCAGTGGTGACAGAGAGTGGCAGTGATGGAGAAGAGTGTCCCAAACAGGCTGGACACGTAGAAACAACAAGTTCGCGAAACTTGCGACCCGACAGGTAAGTTCGCAATTTGCGAAAGTGTACAAAACCCTCGCGAACTGGCAGAAACCCGCGCAAACACAAAAAAAAAAAATCCGCAAATTCGCGAGAATTCGCGGATTTTGCGGATTGCGAGTTCGCAAATCCGCAAAATTCGCGAACGCGAGATTCGCAAAATTCGCCCATGCTTAATCCTGGTGTATAGGGGGTATGCTGGGCACCAGCATGGGTCAGTTGAATACAAGTGACCAAAGTGACGTGCACTGCGGGAAGGGGGGTGAGGTACTCCTAGAAACGTGGCCAGGGGTTCAAGAGAGTGCCAGCCATGGTATCTGGTCGTTGAGACCCGTTTCCGAGGTCCCCAACCTGTCCACCCATCTATGTTCAAGTTTGAGGAGCTTGGTCGTGAGATCAGGAGTGTTGGCATTCAGGTTCGATTTATCTAGAACCGTCCAGCTCAAGTCTTGTCAATGTTTCATGTCAAAAAAGTGTTTTGTCATTTTGGTAATCTGTTTTGCACAACTAATCGTACTTTAGTGTTCTAAAATCCTAGTGCGTACTTTCCTGGTGGTCATACCAACAAATCCCAAGCCACAAGGGCAAGTGATTAGGTAGACCACCCGCTCACTATTACAGTTGGTGTGTTTTTGTAAGACCCATGGTCTGGAGGTGCCTATGTCTATGCTCTTGGTCACTCTGGTTTGGGCACACCTTGTACAGGACCCACACGGGTAATGCCCTTGGACAGGTGGTAAGTTCCAAAGCGTATTTGGTCTTGTTGCTTCCGGCACTGTCGGTCTTGTGTAGATCCTTCAAATTGTGGCCTCTTTTGAATGCAAACAGTAGTTTTTCAAGGGTCAATTGTCCTTTGTTCAAGACGTCCCAATTGTGTAGTATTGATTTTTTTACTACATTGGACATGGAGCTGTAAGTGTTAACACAGACGAGTTTAGATGGTGCTGGTTTGGCAGACAGCTGTTCAAGAGGGCCTCCCGGTTGGTGTTGAGGGCCCGTTTAGCTGCTTTCTGTACCAGTTTCACAGGGTAGTGCCTGTCTAATAGGTTGCTTCTGAGTTTTGCAGCATATGTGTTGTATTTCTCTGTTGTAGAGCATTTGCGGCGAGTTGCAAGAACTGTCCATATTGTACATTGTCCCGCAATGACTTGGGGTGACAGCTCTCATATTGAGGGAGTGCATTGCGGGCCATGGGCTTTTGGTAAAGTTCTGGCTCAAGGATGCCCCCTGCTGGATAGATCAGGAGGTCAAGGAAGGCCAATTTCTCTTTACTATACTTGCATGTGAAACGGAGATGTTTGTTTCTGTTGTTTAACCAGTTGTACAAAAGGGGGTGGTGATGGATGGAGCATCTGAACCAATCAAACACTCACACCCAGTCAACAGATCTGGGTTTAATCCATCACCGTTCTTTAGCCCACTCTGCCACCCCAGTTCATACATGGCCATATGCAAATCAGTTTGACCCTGTGCCTCATGGGACCAGTCCAGCCCGAACTGCCAAGCCATGCCTTCCCTGGACCGGAAACAAGCTTCCTAGGACCGGTTTCTGGCATTAAAGCCGTCTTCAGCCAGGCTTGCTTAAATCCAGTGGCAAAGTGAGCAAGGGACTCACGTCTGAGCATACCCTGCCTACTTATGGCCAACAAAGCGGTACAAAAGGGGGTGGTGATGGACAGAGCATCTGAACCAATCAAACACTCACACCCAGTTAACAGATCTGGGTTTAATCCATCACCATTCTTTAGCCCACTCTGCCACCCCAGTTCAGACATGGCCATATGCAAATCAGTCTGACCCTGTACCTCATGGGAACAGTCCAGCCCGAACTGCCAAGCCATGCCTTCCGTGGACCGGAAACAAGCTTCCTAGGACCGGTTTCTGGCATTACAGGCGTCTTCAGCCAGGCTTGCTTGAATCCAGTTGCAAAGTGAGCAAGGGACTCACGTCTGAGCATACCCTGCCAACTTATGGCGAACAAAGTCCCTTGCTCACTTTGCCACTGGTTTCAATCAAGCCTGGCTAAAGACGGCTGTAATGCCAGCAACCAGTCCTAGGAAGCTGGCAGTTCGGGCTGGACTGTTCCCATGAGGCACAGGCGTGTGCATAACATCGGAAGAATATAAGGAGGGTAGTTGCAAAAGAATTTCTAACAAAATAGTTAAAACATTATATATTGCTTTTAATTTGTATAATCAGTTAAAATCAGCAAAAAATACACAGAAAATTCATATAACATTTAAACACATTTCCATTTCAAAATAAAATCATTACAGAAAAAGGGAAAAAGAAAATTATAACAACAATGTATTATACAGTCACTTAAAATTACACAAGAAGGGGGGGTGGCAATTAATATTCGACGCGCGTTTCGGCGTTCAAAGCAACGCCTTCTTCAGGAGCCACAAAGTATACCTAAAAAGACACATAATAACAACATATAAAAAGTATATTCATCGACATTATTTATTTTATAAATTTATATATACATTAAAATATATAAATTCTTTTGCAACTACCCTCCTTATATTCTTCCGATGTTATGCACACGTTTGTCTTTCCCTGAAATGTAAGTTATTATATCTAATCAGGGGGTCCTTGCTACTTACCCCATGAGGCACAGGGTCAGACTGATTTGCATATGGCCATGTCTGAACTAGGGTGGCAGAGTGGGCTAAAGAACCATGATGGATTAAACCCAGATCTGTTGACTTGGTGTGAGTGTTTGATTGGTTCAGATGCTCCGACGATCACCACCCCCTTTTGTACCATTTAGCCAGTTGTGAAAGTAGTTGATGGTGATGTCATCTCCTCGCCAGATGACAAGAATGGGATCTATATACCTCTCCCATAGGAGTATGTGCGTTCTGTCCGCCCAGGACATCTTCTTTGAACTCATGCATGTAGAGGTTCACCAAACTAGGCGCAAAGGTGCTGCCCATGGAAGTGTCAGAGATTTGTAGGTATAACTGTGTCTCGAACTGGAAGAAATTTTCCTTCATGCCCATTGGCGCACACTTCATTATGAATGAAACCGGTGTGATCGTATCGGGTGGTTTATCAGTCGGTAGTAGCTCGATTATCTCAAGGGTTTGGTCCTGAGGTATACAAGTATACAACGACTCCAAGTCGAACGAAACCAGGTAGTCGGTTTGGGGGTCGAAGACCATATCGTCCAGCAGGCGAAGCACATCAGTCGTGTCTTTGAGATACGTTGGCATTTGGCTCATCAGCGGATGGAGGAAGAAGTCGACAAATTGTGACAATGGCTCCAGGGCAGACCCTATCCTGGATATAATGGGCCCCCTTATGGAGACCTCTGTGGCTTATGTATTTTCGGTAATACATAGAAATAGGAAGTCGTCTGTGTCTTGGTACAGAGGAATTTCACCTCTCTTTGTGTCTTTCAGCCGTTGTCATATGCTTCCTTGGTTAGGATGGAGATTGTTTCCGTGATCCTCTCTGTGGGGTCGTGATCCAGTCATCGGCAGGCGGTGTTGTTGTTAAGTTGTGTAAGGCCCTGTAGGTGTCTGTATCTAGTATTATAGTTGCTCCGCCCTTATCGGCAGCTTTGATGGTGATAGTTTTGTCCGTAGTCAGGGAACGTAGCGCTGTTAGTTAATCTTTTTGAAATGTTATTGAAAGTCCCAAAGTTTAATACCTTCCCTCTTTGTATTTGTGCTCTACAATGCAGCACACATGCAAAGCAGGAAAAGTGTGGAGACTCCTTGCTCCAATGTTACACCTGTCTCAAGGAGAGATAATATTTTACTGCAAATTCCTTTCCACAAATATTAGTAGATAGGGATTTGCTCCAAAACTCATTCGTGGTTATATGGAAATAACCATATTCCACCCATGGTGCGGCCGCTTCACTCAAAATAGCGCAACCATGTTCATATCTCTACTTAGCATTACTTTAGGCAGTTTCTCAATGCAAATCATGGTTTCTGTTGCAAAGCAAATCCCACCACAACAGTTTGCTAAACCCAGCAGACAGAGTTAATAAATCGGGACTGCAGTTCACTTTTACAAAACTTCAGGTCAGTGAAAACAGTTTCAAGAGAGATTTTGCAGAAGAATTTTTATGTTAAAACATTTTTGTGATAGAATGTGTCCACTAAAAATTTTTTTTTGCAATGCCTACCGTCAGCAGAAGTGTTCCGCAGTTATTTGCTTTTACACCCTATCACAAATTTCCAGAGGACCATCCTTTCCAACTGTGCATACCCATAGTCAGCATGCTGGCATTCATCATTTCCTCCTCTTTAATCTTGAATAATTAATTAAGAGTTGTAATGGTTACCAGTGTGAACGTTTTAGGTCATCAATGTTCTTTCTCATCTCACTTGAGGAATTTATTTATTTATTTATTTATTTAATTTCTTGTATAGCGCAAGAATCGACCCCGTGCGGGGTATCTCCGCGCTTTTGCTCGCAATGTGGCCATAGAAAGGTGTTACAGATAAGTTGTGGTTATCGGCTGATAGTTAGTTATTTATTCTTCCAGGAACAGGTTGGTTTTTAATTTTTTCCTGAAGGCGGACTGGTTGGGGGTTGTTTCTAATGCAGAAGGGTAAGTTGTTCCATAGGGTAGGCCCTACCAGGAATGTAAGGAGCAAGGAGTTGACCCAGATGATAATCCTTATTTAAGTTTAACCTACAGGCCATAGGCAACAAGTTTTGTGTTTCTCTGCGGAAAAATGTATTTTATATAGAAATACACATTGATTGCCATGATGGTTTTCCTAATGTTATTAGTGGAGTATATTAAAAAAGAAGTACATGGAAAATATATTTTATATGAATATTAAAATTTGATAATGAACAATATTTGGAACGTAAATAAAAATACATTCAAAACAGTGTGTCCATGATGCATATTGCAAACAGAGCATTCCTCATGTAATGTAATGCATTTCCACTATTTATACATATGTCACTATATTCACAACCCAACTGTTAGTTGTTACCTTTACCATGAATCCTCATAGCTGCATTTGTTTTTGCTTGGAATATATTACATTTTATTTAACTATAAATCAACTCAGATTTATAAAGCGTTGCTAATCACCCTTACTGGTATCCAGGTGCTAAGTTCTTGCTGGGATCAATCGAAGAGACAGGTTTTGAGTCCCTTTCTGAATTCTAGGAGAGAGGATGAAGATCGGGGTGAAGGGGAAGGACGTTCCAGGATATGGAGGTGAGGTAGAAAAAGGAACACCCTCCTCTGAGGCTCTTGCGAATAAGGGGAGTGTGTGTGAGGTTTAGGGAGGTGTAAGGCAGGTGTCTGAAGGGTTAGTGGAAGTCCAGATGGTGGATGATGTATACTGGTGAATAGTCATGGAGGGCCTTGTAGGCATGTGTCAGCATCTTGATTTGGCATCTTTTCTGGATGGGAGCCAGTGGAGGTACCTGAGGTGGGGAGTGGTGTGGGTACATTTGGGGAGGTTGTGGATGAGTCTGGCAGTTGAGTTTTGAATAGTCTGGAGTCTCTTCAGGAATTGGGTGGTGATTCCTGCATATAGTGTGTTGCTGTAGTGCAGATGGCTGGTGAATAGGGTTTGATTGATGGTTTTCCTGGTGCTGATGGTGAGTAATCTGAAGATCCTTTGAGCTTGTGAAGGGTGTGGAAGCAGGTGGAGGAGACTGTGTTGATCTGGTGTCTCATGGTGATTTTGCTGTCCAGGATGATGAAAAAAGTAGTCGGCGTGGTCTGTAGGTGTGGGTCTGATTTTGGAGGGCCATCCGGTTTCATTCCATAGGGAAGTGTTGTCTTCAAAATCCAGCACTTCTGTCTTGTCTGTGTTGTTTCAGGCAGTTGGTCTTCATCCAGTCTGGAACATTCACCATGCAGTTGTAGAAGTTGGTCCTAGTGGTGGAGGGGTCTTCATGAGAGCAAAAGGATGAGGTGGGTGTCAGCTGCATAGGATATGATGTTGAGCCCATGGGATCTGATGGTGTTGGCCAGGGGCATCATATACATGTTGAACAAGGTGGGATTGAGGGATGAGTCTTTAAGGACACCGCAGATGGTGATCTTGGGTTTGTAAGTGAAGGGTGGTAGGCAGAGACTCTGCATTCACCCTGTGAGGAAGGATGTAATCCACTTGAGGGCATCTCACTGAATACCGATGTGGTGGAGTATCTTGATGAGTGTGTTGTGGGATACAGTGCCGAATGCTGCTGAGAGGTCTAAGAACATCAGGGGCGCTGTTTCTCCCAGTCAAGGTGGGTTCTGATGTTGTGGGTAGTAGTGATCCGTGTGGTCTCAGTGCTGTGATTGGTGCAGAAACCAGAAAGTGAGGTGTCCAGCATGTTGTTTATCTCCAGGTGTTTGGTTCATTGGTGGTTGATGGCCTTCTCTAGAACTTTCACATGGAAGGGCAGGGGAGTGATGGGGGTGTTATTTTTTAAGTTCAGTGGGGTCATCAGAGGGTTTCTTGAGGGGGTTTCTATCTGCAGGGTGATGGATGTTGTGAGAATGGAGGTGAGTTGGTCACTGATTTCCTTGTTCATGAGGTTGAAGAAGTGGTGGGGGCAAGGGACCTTTGGTGCTCTGGAGTGAACGCAGTTCATGGTGTCTGTGGTGCCCTAAGTGGTGAGCTGTATTCCCGTGTGGTGAGTGGGTGGATGTGAGTGCCATATGCTGGTGTGATGACGTTGTAAAGGTTGATTGGTTCGGGTTTGAATTTACTATACATGGTGGATATCTTGTGGTTAAAGTAGTCCACCAGGGTCTTGCAGAGTTCCTGAGAAGGGGAGTTAGTGTTCTTGGTGGCTAACGGGCTTGAGAACTCTCATGATGCTGAAGTGTTCCTTGCTGTGGTTGGAGCATACTTAGATGAGGTCTGCCAGGGCACCTCGCTTGTCTTTTAGGCATTTGTGGTATTTGTTGTGGGCTGGCATGAAGGTGGCTCTGTCTGTGGGGTCTCAGCAGGTGCACTATCTTCTTTCTAGTTGTTTACAATTGTGATTTTTGGTCCAGAGTTCTGGTGTGTACCAACTGTCTTGTTTGGTGAGTCTGCTGTTTTGGCTGGCTTGATGGGGGCAACTTTGCCATTTCAGTTGGTGATCCAGGTGGATAAATTCTGGATTGGTCAAGGTTGGTTTGTAGGGTCCACATGAGTTCAGTGATATGACTGTACTTGATTTTGTCATCGACCATGAAGGTCGGGTCAAACATGGGTACTGCGCTCTTATGTGGGGTCAGCGACCGATTGAGTGAGGCCAATATTGCTCATGCTTTCTAGGTAGTTGGCAAACTTTACGTCTTTGGGGTTGTTGAGGTGGAAGTCAAGGTTGCCGAGAAAGATGTATTGCTTGGAGTCAATGGCTAGTGGGGCAATGAGTTCAAGGATTGTATGACAGAAGCTGGGGCATGGCCCTGGGGGTCTGTCGATGAGGGTGCCTCTGATGGTAGTTTGTCTATTGACTTGGAGTTGGAAGCTGAGGTATTGGATGATTGGTGTGGTGTTGTCTTTGGTGGTGGTGAAGTGGATGAATTCTTTGGGGATGCCTTTGTGTTTTTAGTGTGGTCCCAGTGTATCATCTTGTAGCCATTGAGCATTCTGGTGCCGATGTCAGAGGTGGAGAAGGGGTGGAGCCAGGTCTCTGTGATAAAGATAACATCGGGTCAGGGTGGTGATGGTGTCTCAGGTTTTGGTGACATATTTGCAGAGTGATTGGGAACTGAGCAGGAGGCAGTGGAGTATTTCCAGGGTGGTTGTCGTCCATGGTGCAGGTGTGGTGAAGGTTTCCGTGAGGGCAGAAGGTCCTGAGTTGTAGTCGAAGTGGCAGTGGCATCAGTTAAAAGGTCCATCTGTTGATTGAGAAGATGTGAGTCAACAGTTGTTGTTGCATCATCCTGGCTCTAGGGTTCAGAGCTCTGTGGCGGAATATACATGGGTGGCTGGAGGGCCAGGGTTCCTGATGCCGGGTGCGGTGCAGGCGCGGATGAGCACAGATGGGTTTGCTTTTGGCACATCCGCAGTGCAGTCCCATGTCCTGGGAGATGGGAGGGTCACTGGGAGGCGGTGGGTAGGGCTGATGGGAGGTGAAGGGAGAAACAAACTGTTGGAATATAGCCGGGGAAACAACAATGAAATAAACAGTGGCGAACCAATAACAAAAGCAACAAGGGAGCAGATCTAGGGCAACTCAAACAGAGGCAACAAGGGAGCAGAACACAGGGACCTACTCAATGGGGTCACACTGCTACCTCCATTAAGTAGATTCTTGGAGGGACATTAAGAGGTGGTGGGCGGGGCTGGCGAGATGGAGGTATAACAGTGGGAATCGAACAACAAACAAAATAAAACAGCTCAGCTAAGTGAATACAGAAACAAAATCACATACAGAGGGCAATGTGGTGGGACCAATAACAGAAGCAACCAGGGAACAGATCCAAGGTAACTCAAACAGAAGCAGCAGGGAAGCAGAAGACAGGGATCTGTCTCGTAAATCCTTAGGTGTTGCACTATAATCTTGGGAAAATCTTACCAGCTGTACATCCAACAGCATTAATATAACTTTTATCTTCACCTGTTATACTTAATATCACCATGTTAAGGCTAGGACCCAACATTAGACCTTTATTTACGCATCATATTTATTTAGTTGCGTTTTTCTTACAGACACATTGCCCTTAATCTCTTTCATTTACATTTTCTTGTAATTTATTTTGTTTTTTATGTTCTTAAACCCTTCTAAAATGATTGCATACCTTGTAGGGGGGCACATTCACCTTTAAAAAAGATCTGCATTAGGAAGCACTGTTAAATAAGTGAATTACAAAGAGTGTTTTCATCTACGTCTCAAGGTGCCTCAAACATATAGAGGCAGATTTACAAGCCCCTTGCGCCTCTTTTACGCCGCTGTTGCGTCACTTTTGTGATGCAGCGGCAGCACAAAAGATGCGCTATGGTGCGGGGTATTTACAACGTGATGCATCTCAGAGATGCGTCACGTTGTAAAGCCCTGCGCCATAAGGAGGCGTTCGGTGCGGGGGGCCGTTCCGGTGCAGGAACACCTCCTAAAAGTGGCTGAGTGAAATCTACAAGATTTCACTCAGTCACTTTTAGGCCAATGCTGCGTCAAAACCCTGCGCCTGCTTGAAGCAGGTGTAAGGCTTGACGCAGCATTGGAAGAATAGGCCCCACCAGAGCATTGCTGGAGCTGCATCACGCTTGCGACGCAACTCCAGCAATGCGACGCCTTTACAGCACAGATGCGTGATGCATCTGTGCCGTTTTTGCCCCATGGTGCGCCGCATTGTAAATCATTGGTGGCGGAGCTGTGGCGCACAATTACTGGCGCATCCCTGCTAATTTGCAGGGATGCGTCAGTAATTGTAAATCTGCCCCATAAAATCTAATTAAAAGTAATGTCTGATCTAGGTTTTACTCATTGACATTGTATACTCTTTTTGGTTTCATGGAGTCTTTCTGTTCTTCCTCAATACACAATAATATGTTTTATTGCATGCTCCATCATAGGGTATCTCAAGAAAGCAATTTAGAAGCAAGCCATTCTACTAGGTTTGCTGAAATATTGTGGTCCTAAATGTATTTACCTCTCGAAAAGCAAGGGCGATATCAGTAAATGTGAGCACTGGGGATGAATAATAAAATATTTTTCATGTCCATGGAAGTTTGTTAAGGCTGTGTTCGGTGCAAACACATTTTACCAACATATTATAAAAAATGGTTTCTGCATGTGGTAATGTGTGACATGAATGTAAATGCATAAATGTTGAGTGGCTTTTTTTAGTGTGTTGTTTTGTTGTCTTTTGTGCTGCTGTATTATTGCAATTTGATTTTGTGACTTTCCGTGGGTGTTGTATTGAGTTCTCTTTTGAATATTTTGCCATGCTATGTTTTAATTATTTTGTTATGTTGTTTAATGTATCTTATTTTATTATGTTCTTTAAATATGTCAACAAATGCTGCAACATTTCTAGTCAAAGGCAAGGAGTGCCTATAAAGATACTGTGACAAACAACCATTTACCACTGTATAAGGTGGTGAAACAGATCTGCACCAGCTCTTCAAATATTTAAGACACCAGTCAGCCCATAACTGTATCAGAGGCCGTGACATAAATTAGCCTTCACAGCGCTCACTTCCTGTGATATGCCACTGGAAATGCTAATTCAAGACAGTTTTCTTTCGCAGTTTGTGGCGTATTGATGTCTTAAATAGCTGAAGAGGCAGCCTATTTTACCATCTTTGCTAGCTGTAAATCATTGCTCACCATTGGCAGGATTAGAAGGCATATCTGCAATGGACAAAATGATCCTTGTATTTGTGCTGGCTGTATTTGTGACTTGGCAGGTCCGAATTCACAACTAGCGTCTATGGGAAGGAGGAAGACCACTGACTCATTGTCAGTGAAACTGCTCTCCCACCCTCGCAGCTCCACCATTAAGTGAGGCCTTGACAAGCCCGTTTGAGGGCCTACTGCACCAGCAGGTTATACCTGCGCCTCATCCCTGGTGGTCCAGAGGACCTCCGACTCCTTCTCTCGATCCACTTTCTGCCCCCTTCAACCTCTCCGTTCTGCTCCATATTCACCCTCTGCTTTCTGCTCTGTGTTTCATCCTCTGCTCCGTTTTTACCCTCTGCTTTCTGCTCCATTTTCACCCTCTGCATTTTGCTCCATTTTTCACCCTCTCCTTTCTGCTTCGTTTTCACCCTTTACTTTCTGCTCCGTTTTCTCCCTTTGCTTTCTGCTCTGTTTTCACCCTTTTAGCTTTTCTCCCCTTCACTCTTTACAGCAGTTCTCTTCTACTTTCTGCTCCGTGTTCATCCTTTTAGCTTTTCACCCCTTCATTCTTAACAGCAGTTCTCTTCTGCTTTCTGCTCCGTTGTAACCCTTTAAGCTTTTCACCCCTTCACTCTTTGTAGCAGTTCTCTTCTGCGTTCTGCTCCATTTTGCCCCTTATTCTTATCACCCCTTACTCTTTATATTTTTCTTTACTTTTTTCACCCTTGTTCCTCTTTCATTTTTCCCCTTCTCTTGCTTGCTTTTCCCGTTTTTCCTGCTGCTTCTGCCCCCACGGCCCCTCCCCCCAGCATGACCAACCCGAGCCAGTTCCCCACCCGCTCCCGCCTCCCAGCTGTCCAGCAATACCCAACCCCTACTTAATGGCAGCTTCTGCATGGCGGCACAGCAGACGAGTGCAGTGGTCATGCCACTGCCACTCCAAAGGCAAGCCCCTCTGTTTCCGTCCACAACCAGCACCAGGAACCCTGGACCTTCGCACCGCCAACACTACGACCCAGCACTCAACCCAGGCCGCAACAACAACTGTAAGCTAGCATCACCAGCCAACACCCACGGACCCTTCAGCTGTCACTGTTGCCAGCACACCTGCAGCACCACCAGGAACACGGACCCAGCACAACCCGCCTGCGGGAACACACCGAACCCGAAGACCCTGCAATGCATCTTCCACAACGTCAGATAACTCCACAAACATGATACCGAAATCTGGAACCTCCTCACCAGCACCACCCTGGACATAGCATTCTTTGCCGAAACCTAGACCAACACCACCTCAGGACCGGACATCGCCATTGCCATTCCCCAAGGACACAAGATCTCCAGGAAGAACCGCCCCACCCGCCTGGGAGGAGGAATCGCTATCATCCATAAATCCACCCTTCGCCTGAGAACACTCCCCGTGGAGCCCACAGACCTGATTGAACACCTTCACTTCAAGATATTGGCCAGCAGTACCACCACCCTCGGGGAACCCTCATCTACTAACCCCCTGGACCCCGCGGACCATTGGTCAACTCAATTGCGGACATCATCTCCATGCATGCCATCGCATCCAGTGAGTTCACCCTGCTGGGAGACCTCAACTTCCACCTCGACAATCAACTGGACCCCAACACCACATCCCTCCTGGACAACCTCCACATCATTGGACTCCGCCAGATCATGATCAAATCCATGCACACAGCAGGGCACACCCTCGACCCCCTGTTCACAACAGGAAACTCCATCGCTTTCTGCCACACCACTAAACTCCCATGGACAGACCACTGATGCATCCACTTACCCTTCAGAACACCCACCTTCCACAGACGCCAGCACCTGCTCCCACGAAGAAACTGGACCAAAATCACTGACCACCAGCTCACCTCCTCACTCAGCAACACCATGCCAACCATCACAGAAGACAATCACCACAACACCGCAGCCCAAACCCTCCGACAGTGCCAACACCATAGCCCCCCTCAAGAAAAACAACAACACTCACGCCAAGAAAGCCAGATGGTTCACCACCGAACTTCAAGAATCCAGGCGCACGTGCCGCCGCCTCAGAAAGGCCTGGAGGAACTCCAAATCTACAGAGGCCCACACCAACCTCAGAGCCGCCACCAAAGCCCACCACCAACTCATCAGAAAAACGAGAAAAAAAGCAATGAAAGACAGGATCTCCAACACATGCGCACAACAGCAAAGAACTCTTCTGCATCATTAAGGAGTTCGCTCAACCCACCAGTGAGTCTACGGACATCCCTCACTCAGAAGTCCTCTGCAAGAAACTGAGCACCTTCTTCCACCTCAAAATCAAGAAAATCTATGACAACTTGGATGAAGAAAACCAACACACTGAGCCCTCACCAGCCACACCCGACACCCTGAAGCTAACGATTGACAACTGGACAGCCCTCACCACCGAAGAAACACTGACGACAATGAAGTCAGTCCACTCAGGGACCCCACGCACCCCTGCCCAACCACATCTTCAACAGAGCTGCCGACACCATCGCACCCAAGCTCCGCCACACCATCAACCGCTCCCTGACGAACGCCTCGTTCCCTGACGACTGGAAAAATGCAGAGATCAACCCCCTCCTGAAGAAGCCCTCCGCAGACCCCACCTACCTCAAGAACTACAGACCCATCTCCCTGCTCCCATTCCCAGCGATAGTCATTGAGAAAGCCATCAACAGCCAACTCGCCATCTTCATCGAAGAGCACAACATCCTCAGCTCCTTCCAATCCGGCTTCAGAAAAAGCCACAGCACAGAAATCGCCCTCCTTCATGCAACAGACAAAATCCGCTCCCTTCCGGACAGTGGAGAAACAGTAGCCCTCATCCTCCTTGACCTCTCCGCGGCGTTCGACACAGTCTCTCATCGCACACTAATACGCAGACTCCATGACGCAGGGAACCGGGACAAGGCACTCGACTGAATCCACTCATTCCTCTCTGGAGGAACACAGCGGGTAAGACTCCCTCTTTCCTAACGGCCCCTACACCAACCACCTGCGGAGACTCCAGGGGTCCACCCTCAGCCCTACGTTCATAAATGTCTACATGGTTCCACTCACCCCAATCGTCAGAACCTATGGACTCAACATTGTGTCATACGCAGACGACAAACAACTCATTCTCTCCTTATCCAACAAACCCAAGACCGCCAGACACAACTTTCAATAAGGCGTGGAAGCCATCACCAAATGGATGAAAAGCAGCTGCCTAGAACTCAACACCGACAAAACAGAAGTACTTATCATGGGCCCAAACTCTGAAGCCTGGAACAACTCCCGGAGGCCCCCTGTCCTTGGAAGCTTACCAGTCCCCATGGACAATGCACACAACCTTGGAATCATCCTGGACTCCAAGCTCAAAATGGACAGTCAGATCAACTCCATCGCATCCACCTGCTTCCACACCCTCCACCTCCTACATAAGACCTTCAAATGGATCCCCCTTGAGCACAGAAAGACCGTCACTCATGCTCTCGTCACCAGCAGAATCGACTACCGCAACACACTATACAAAATATCCAGACTGGTCCTCAACCTGCCACGACACTGTCACATCTCCCAGCACCTGCGCACACTCCACTAGATCCCCATTGAGGCCAGAATCACCTTCAAGATACTCACCCACGGTATGTTACACCTACAACGCAACTTTTACGTCGCATTCCGTTACAACGCAGATTTTACAACGCGGGATCCATTACATCGGATGTCATTACAATGCATGGCATTACATCGCAGATGCTATTACAACGCATACTATTACATCGTAAGTATTGGTAAGTATTTAATTTTTTTTTATTTTATTTAATATTATTTAATTGATTTAATTATTATTAATTATAAAAAAAAAAATTTATTTTTGTTTTAAAATATTATAAATTAAATATATTAATTTAAGTGATTTTTAAAATAAGTATGAGTATAGGAGTATATGTTTTGGGGTACTGAGGTATATGTTTTGGGGTGTTTGGGTATTTATAGGTTTAAGGGGAGGGTTTGGGTTTTGGGGTACAGGGGTGTTTTTAGGTTTTAGGGCAGGGTTTGGGTTTTGGGGTACAGGGGTGTTTTTAGGTTTTAGGGCAGGGTTTGGGTTTTGGGGTGCAGGGGTGTTTTTAGGTTTTAGGGTAGGGTTTGGGTTTTGGGGTACAGGGGTGTTTTTAGGTTTTAGGGTAGGGTTTGGGTTTTGGGGTACAGGGGTGTTTTTAGGTTTTATGGCAGGGTTTGGGTTTTGGGGTACAGGGGTGTTTTTAGGTTTTAGGGCAGGGTTTGGGTTTTGGGGTACAGGGGTGTTTTTAGGTTTTAGGGTAGGGTTTGGGTTTTGGGGTACAGGGGTGTTTTTAGGTTTTAGGGCAGGGTTTGGGTTTTGGGGTACAGGGGTGTTTTTAGGTTTTAGGGCAGGGTTTGGGTTTTGGGGTACAGGGGTGTTTTTAGGTTTTAGGGTAGGGTTTGGGTTTTGGGGTACAGGGGTGTTTTTAGGTTTTAGGGCAGGGTTTGGGTTTTGGGGTACAGGGGTGTTTTTAGGTTTTAGGGCAGGGTTTGGGTTTTGGGGTACAGGGGTGTGTTTAGGTTTTAGGGCAGGGTGTGGGTTTTGGGGTACAGGGGTGTTTTTAGGTTTTAGGGTAGGGTTTGGGTTTTGGGGTACAGGGGTGTTTTTAGGTTTTAGGGCAGGGTTTGGGTTTTGGGGTACAGGGGTGTTTTTAGGTTTTAGGGTAGGGTTTGGGTTTTGGGGTACAGGGGTGTTTTTAGGTTTTAAGGCAGGGTTTCGGTTTAGGGATAATTAAATTATATTTACCATTTTAAAATTAATTAAAATATATTTAATAAATTAAATTAATTATTTTACATTAATTACATTTTTAATTAAATTAATTAAATTAAATACATTAATATTATTAATTTAATTTAATTTCATTATAAAAAATATGTACATTAAACTAATTACTTTTTTTTAATTAAATTAAATTAATTACAATTTTTAATAAAATTACATTTATTAAATAGATATTATTTTATTTATTTAAATTAATGACAATTTTTAAATGTCTTTTAATTAAATTATTTTAAATAAATTAATTACATTAAACTAAATAACATTTTTAAAAAAAGGTATACTTACCTATACTTACGATGTAATGCCATGCGTTGTAATAGCATCTGCGATGTAATGCCATGCATTGTAATGACATCCGTTGTAATGGATCCCGCGTTGTAAAATCTGCGTTGTAACGGAATGCGTTGTAACACAACGCGTTGTACTGACACCAATCCCTCACCCACGCACACAAGGCCCTCCACGACACCGGACCAGCATACTTGAACAAAAGACTCAAATTCCACGCACCTTGAAGGACCCTACGATCAGCCCAGCTCTCCTTTGATGGGGCCCCCGCACCAAAAAAGCCAGATCGAGAGGCCACTACTTCTCCTTCCCCGCAGCCAGAGCCTGGAACGCCCTTCCGCTCCACCTCAGACACACAACATCTCTCCCCATCTTCGCGAGAAACCTCAAAACCTGGCTCTTCGACAGACCCCCTTCTTGATGGATTAGAACCTGCACCCCACCCAGCGCCTTGAGACCCTTATGGGTGAGTAATCACGCTTAGCAAACGCTGATTGATTGATTGCAGAGGAATGCCAAAAGAGAAGGCTTCTACTTCTGTATTTCATGGCTGTCAGTTTTGTTCATCAGGACAGTTGGTGAACATTCACTGTACTAATATGTACTGGTTCCAATCCAACACGGACATTTATGGATGGGAACCTGCTTATGTCCTGAGACTCATGCCGCTCACATGGCCTATTGAAGCCTATTAAAGTCATAAAGTACCTGTTTATGGAAATGCAACAAGCTTGGTGCTAGACTTGCAAAGCATTTTTTATGTTTACAAAGGCTTTGATTCTGAGTTTGCAACTGCAAAAATGTGTTCTGCAATGTAATATGCCTATTTTAAGAGCTAAAAAAAGTTTGTAACTCCTAAAATGGGTTTACTACTTGATAAAGACTTTGAAATGAGTGTTTAGTAGGAGCCCCTTCCAAATACTGATGTATCAATGTCTTAGTCCCTAAATGCAGCTAGGAACCATCAATATTTTACCGAGCACCAACTTGGTGCAGTAACCCATTTGTAAATGGAAAGGGGTCCCCAAACGAGTCCTTCCCCTTTATAAATGTAAAAGAAAAGTTTGTTTGGGAATAGGTAGTGATACACAGGACCACTTTCAAACTAACCAGAAAAGTAAACCCATTTTTAAACACAGCCCTGCTTCCTATAACAAAAGTGGCCTGCATTTAAAAACAAAGTTTGCTTTATTGAAAGGCAACCATAGACACGGTGGTCCCTGTGATGGTCTCCAATTTCAGTGAATCACAATTTGAAACCTTCCTCATGAATATTAATGAGCTAGGGTCAGATTGTGACCCAGTTCAAATCTGAATTTTCTTTAACTGACCTATTTGCTCATTCGTTGGTTCGGAAAATTATTTGCAACCATTGAAGAGTATATATGGCCCCACATTTCTAACCCTGCTTTTGTGTTTGAAGTGAAATTGTTCAGTTCACCTGTAATATATTCCATGCTTACTGGAATAGAACACCTACAATATGGCAGTGGATATTGCTGGCCACCTTCTTCTGTGTGCCCTTCTCTTACAAGATCCTCACACTATTTCAGCTCTGCCTGAAGGAACAGGAGGTGCGTATTATAGACTTGCAGACGTCCTCTGAGGCAGATGTGTGCATGAAACAAAATATGCACAATCACACATTAGCTTTTGCAGATCTACAAATGCATTTAGAAACGGACAAGGCCCACTTTTAAAAAGTCAGACATTTATTTCTGTAAGATGACTCCTACATTTGTATTTGTATTTTACAAGAGTTAACAAAGTAACCTAGACATCTTCTATGCTGCTTATCACATAGGGTAATCTTCTCCATAAAGCACTAATGTCCGAGTCATCGTTTCTCCTGCTGTACAGGGATAGTGTGGTCTGGGCCCTAAAACTCATTTGCAGAACTATCACAAATCTACCAACACCTGAATGGTTAAGCCCCATTTTCTGCACTAAAATGTTTTCCCTTTTTGTGTGTCGGATCTAGGAATATTGAATTAAGAGTAAAGGAGGGTGCAGAGAAAGAATATTGAGCTAAAAATATCGAATTGCACAAATATCGTGGTAAAAATATCGTGTGTCAGGAATATCGACAGTAAAATCCTCCTGATCAAGAATATCGATTTTAGGTAAGAAATATCGATTTAAGAAATATCGAAGTGTTTAGTATCTTTTGCAGAAACATAGGGCCCATTAGGATATTGGGCAGATCGCCACTGCTGGGCCGGCGGTGGACACTGCCGGCCCGGCGGTGGCGATCTGCCCGCCAAATGTCCCTGGTTCACCCTCGCCATATTAGTATGGTGGGGGTCGCGGCGGACGGGAAGACCGTCTGCAGCTTTTCCGCCGGTCGGATTGCCGGCCTGGCGGAAAAGGGACTCAATATGGTGACGGTGCCTTGCAGGCACCGCTATCTATATTAGGATGCATGCCTTTCCATGGAGACTCCACCATGGAAAGGCATGCAGGAAATATCCACTGGCCGATTGCGGGCCCCCCGGAGATGGGGGGTATGGGTGGCTGCACTGGGGGGTACCCATGGTACCCCCCATCATTGCCATGCAGAAGGTGGCAGGCACTGCACTGTGCCTGTCACGTTGTGCATGGCAATGCACAACTTGGGCATTAACATTGCAGCGGGTGCTGCTTAAAGCACCGCCTGCTGCCTACTGCCTGCCGCAATGTTAATGTCGAGGGTGCACCCACCAGTGTGGTGGGCGCATCCTAATTTGCATGGCGGGGCCGCCGCAACTTCGGTGGCCGATCCCGTGCTCCGCTGCGGTGGTGGGGGAAAAAAGTTATCCCGCCATCATAGTTGGACCCATAGTTGTTAAGAATATTGAATTTGTATTAATATTATGTATTTTAGTATATCTTGTATATGCGTGCCAACATTTTTCCTACTGTTGCAATCACTGGAGTTTGAATAGTAAATTTAATTCTTCTACTATCCAACACTTACCCTACTTTTGCACTCAAAGGAGTGGGAATAGTAAATGTTTCCCCTCAGCTATCCAACACTTTCCCTACTGTTGCACTTATTGCAGTTGTAATAGTACATTTAATTGTTTCACTATCCAAAATTTTCCCTACTGTTGTATTTATTGTGTTGCAAAATGAACGTTTTACTTTTGTTTTAATAGTTTAATGTTTTAATTCATTATTGAATGTTTTTTAATTTTAAATTATTGATATATTTATATATTTTATTTTTATATAATTTAAGAGTTTAAAAATTAAATAAAGATAATAGTTAATAAGTTATTTAAAGTAAATATATGTATATGTGTAAATGATTATGTTTGTGTGTTTAGTTTTTCTAAAATTAAGTTTAGTTAAAATGTATATTACATTTTATCAATTTTGTTAAAGATAATATTAATAATGTTAATATTTACTATTTTTTATATATATATTATTTTATTTTATTTATAGTTTCCAATTGACATTTTTTACATCAATATTTTTAACTTCGATCTTTTTGATTTGATAATTTTGTACTTACCTGTTTAAGTATTGGGAGCCAATATTTTTATTATCTGTATATTTATTTCGATATTTTTAACATTGATGTTCTATTAGTGAATCGTCAAGGAGCAAATAAGACATCTCAAACTTAAATAGCAGCAAAAAATGTAAGTTCAGTCAACGATGAGAGTTGGGAGTAGTGAAAGCTAGAGTGGAAATGAACAATGTGCCCCTGGAACAAACCGACTCCTTTGCATACCTGGGTGTTACTTTGGGCAAACGTTTGAACTGGAAGCCACAGTTAGGGGCCCTTCTAAAAGAATTCCGGTTGTCCCAAACCGAACCAGTTGGACCGGCTCTATCTTTTTACCAAGGGAAGGTTAGAGCCTCAATAATTTACGGGGCGGAACTATGGACAGCCCCAGAGCTAGCACCATGTGCAAAAGCTGTTAAGTCCATTAGGGAAGCAGATAAATCAAACAAAATTTCTTGGCTACAAACTATTAAGGCATTGTTATCTGAAATTGGCCTCATTCTTATGTGGGAGGACCCAGAGGGGAACTCCTTTCCATCTAAAAGAAATCTTAAAGCCTTATATAGGGACAAGGTTTATGTAAAGTCGCTGTCCTTGGTTACTAGTGGTTCCCTCACTGGCCTCTTTCTTGAATATAAGTGTGAGCATAAGCTGGCGGCCTATTGGGATATTATCACATATCCTGGTGATAGGAAACTCTTCTACCAATTTAGAGTGGGAACACTCCCCCTAAAATCGTTTACTAAAATGTAGCGGGATGACCAGGATATAAAATGTGACACGTGTTTAACTGAGGACGAGACTCTATTCCATGTCCTGTTTGTGTACCCTGCATACAAGAGCCCTCGGCTGAAATGGCTCAAGCCGGTTTGTACAAAGTTTGGAACTAGATCTTGTCAAACAACCCTGAGTATCTTAAAATCTGAAACTTCTGAAGTCATAGTTGTTGATATGGCTAAGTTTCTGAGCTGGACTTGGGTCCTTAGGAGGAAAAACCTGCAAGGCATTATGTAATCTATCTGCTTATGCATTGGTGTACTCAAGTTTTCCCACACCATTCTGTCCAATATGAAAGACTGTAACCAAGCAGTGTAATTATGCGTTAATAGCTTTTGACCCTGAATTCTCCCTTTTAAACACAATCCTTGTTTTAACAGCCATGGAATTTTATATGACATGCTTTTTTCAACAAAATATTCTTGTATGAAATTGTATGCCTTTTTATATTATATTGTATTTGTCTTAATGTGTCTTTTATGATTGATTATGATCGAATAAAGACGGAAATTGAATTGAATTGAATTGAGAGTAAGTATAATTTTATAAATCCTTTATTCTCATTAAGAGGATAGTAAAGTTTTTTTTAATTTCATCTTTATTTCAGTTAGCCCCTAAATCAAGTAAGTTTACATAAATCTCATCAAAAGAATGGTAAGAACAAAGCATCAAATATACTTTGCATTAAGCGTGTTCCATAAAGGAATATATTCCCTAATCTTAAGATTAGGATCAACGTTTTACATTTCAAGAACCAATGAAGTGTTCAATTTCACACAAACAAGCAACATTAGAGAAGCATAACACTTCAAAGTCAAATTAGAGTACCAGCCCTTCCCTTAAAGATTAGCTTATAACACTCAGTTGAGTCTAAAAAAAAATCTGGGTAAATATGCATATATTTGCAGTAGCAATTTGTGAATAATCAAATGGGACAAAAGGGAAAACAGTGGCAGCAGTGGCCAAAACTGTCAGGGGCCTGGCATGGGGGAAAGAGGAAAAAGTGTTGCCTCTACCTAGAAATATGCACTAATGTAACAGTCAAGAAAACATGTTAAAATGGTATCTGGCTTCTTCTTCAGTTTACCAATAAAATGGCAGCATTCTTTGGTAAACAGGTTCAGCTCCTCCGTTCCGACTAAAATACATGGGGCTTGTACACTTTTTCACAAGGTTAGCTACAGACAGTCTTGCATAGTTAGATTCTAGAAACACGTGACTTGCTTCCCATAAGCCTTTAAACACAGATTGACGTCTACATCTCAATTTGTTTCACTGCGATAACAAGGAACTACTAACTAAAAGGCAAACTCACTGTTAGGTAATACATGCTTTTTAATATGAATCAAGCATCATTGTTTAAGATGCACATTTAGTGATCGATTCCGATTCCGGAAACGAATCCATACGACGATTCGTATTCGTAGCCGTTTCCGTACGAATCGTACAAATCCGTTAGAATCACATAGTACGATCTGTTGCGAGAAAATATGTCTGAATCATTGCGAACCGTACAAAAATGAAGGGTAAATCCATACGACATTGACCCGCACAGTGAACCGTACGATTCGTAAAAATGCTGTACGACCCGCCAAGTACGATCCGGACCGGGGAATGAGTACGTGATTCGTACGGTAAACGTCACATATGAGCAATTCGCACAGAGGGCAACACTATCACATATGCACCGTTCCCCTGAAATCCAGGGGTGTACGCACCGTACCCCAATGCACCGTACCCCTGCAATCATTAGATGTACGCACCATACCCGGGGGGTCTGTTTCGTACGCATTTCGAGGCGAAATCTGCTTTTACGGACGTTTTAAGCTCCCGTAGAAAAAGAGTCATACGGAGTAATGCCGATACGATTCGTACTTGCTGGGTCGGAAAATGCAGCTTCGATCCATACGGACATCGCGTAATGCACGCTCCGAATGCGATTCATACAGATTAGTGAGTTGTACGGTCTTCGGTACGATTCGTACAGAGAACTGCTTTGGGTACACATCGTACTACATCGTACATACGGGTACCGTTCTGCATACGATTCGTACGGGAAAAAAGCTCCGTACGGCTATTCGGAGGGCATTTTACCGAATCGGAATCGGCCCCTAAATGGGCAATTCATGACTTTTAGTCAGTAAAATGTTGTTTATAAAGTAGTAAGATTGTTAAATCGGAATATTCTGCAGTTCTGCCAATCATTTCTAAGCATGTCAATTTAGGGTCAAGCTGCTAAATCACATAGTGCACATTTCAGCAATATTAGGTTTGCTTCTAGTTATTAAAACAATGTCCTCATAGCTTCTCTATGGCCAAAAAAGGTAACTTTGACTGCCTACTGTAAATAAACACATTTAAAATGTATGTCGGTTCTGCATTACCTTATATATTTTTCATTGACATTCAACTACTAGATTAATTATTTTTCATATTAATCTATTACCTTTCTCAGCAACAAGGGGTCATTATCAAGCTAAATGGAAAAGGATTAGGCATTATATTCCAACCTGTTCCTCATTTTTTGTTTTTGGAACATCAGAATAATGCTATTCTTTTCTTAATGATTCTGCACTGATTGTATGGACGATGTCTTCCACTCCTTTGTGGGTTGTCTGAATATGATATCCTTCAAAATGTGGACGTTGGCCTTTACGCATTCTAGACATACACTTAGACTACTCGAGTGATAACATTCACGCATGCAGATTTTCCAAAAGCTCCTCATCACAAGGAGGCAAATACTGCCCTGTGATTCCAAACTCTGCTGACAGAAAAACATGCATTAACTTAGAGTTATTTTGATTTAATGTGTGCTCTCAAGATGACAAAAAGAAGCGCACAGACCCAGCCGCGGCTCGTGCGGGTAAGAGGGTTGGGGCCCAGTGGGGGGGAGTTTGACGGACGATGACAAGGGAAAGTTATTTATTTATTTTTCCCTTGTCATCGGCCTTCGAAAAACCCCTCATCGGGTTCCACCGCTCTTATCTGCATGGCCCTCGGCTGCACCAACCCCTTCTGCACTGGTGCAGCATACACAACAATATCATGGTACAGGTCAGGAAGAAAATGACTGAATTCTCAAATGTGACTCAAATATGCTGTGTAGGACAAACTCACAAAAATGATTACAGGACTACCTGCAAAATTCGTTTAGGAAATCAATCAATTCAGATTTTGGTTGCAAAGTGCTAATTTGTAACACTTTAAGTCAATTGTGAAGTAATATTGTATTTCCTCATTTGCACCAGAGCAGCTGGTTAGATACCTCTAAATCCAGCCAAGGCTATGTGCAAGTGTATGTATATTAGCTATTAAAAGGTTTGAATAGATTTTGCAAAGGCATATTCATTATTTCTCTCATGACTTTTAATGAGACTATTTGGTCAATTGGCCATAATGTTACCTCGAAAATAAATGCTTAACTAAAGTCAAAATCAGCTTTGCTATACAGCGTCCTGTATTAAGTAGGACTTTTGTGCTCACCATAGTTCAAAAACTATGATGACAGGTGTATCCTGATTACGTTTACTTCACCTGCATTAGATTAAAAGGAGATTATCAGAGATCAGTCACACACAGTGATGTTGAGGATGATTTGCATGCTTCTCTGCCCTGGCACTCTCAGATTCAAGGTTTCTCATGCGCAGTACCCTTTAGATGCCCACTTTCCGGCGCCACCAGCTCTGCAGTTGTGTATAACCAGAGGTTTGTAGTGTCCAGACGAGGGAAAGGTTTAGGGAGGGCACTGCGGGGAGGGAGATCTGAAGCAAGATGGTGATTGATCAGTAGGTTGCTATTGCAATGGTGTTCTTCTCTAGTAACAATGAGCCTTTACACTATGAGGTTACATATTTTATTCAACCTTTATGCTTTCTTGCCTATCCAAAGGAATTGGACTTTCTGAAGACAAGCAATCCAATCTATGCACTGGAAACTAACTGTATGGACAATATGGAAATTGAGATTTCTCCAAACATCCAGACTATACTTCCAGTGTTGTGTTTCTCTCAGAAATGTCTTGCAAGTAATGAACTTCAGAAGATTAATAGCATGAAATAGCAAGTTTAGGGGAACTCAACAATTAAAGATAATGTGTCTCCTTTATTGTATTTCAAGCACTCATGCCGCTATAGACAGATTTGGATTCACATGTTGCACTAGGTTGACTTAAGTAGAAGTGCGTTACAGCTACAATGGAAGGGAAGGTCTTACTGTGAATCTGAAATCTGCATCCTCCAAGTAATAAGCTTTATTTGGTCTGCTGCTGGAGGACTTGCTATCAGGAGCTCAAAGATTGCACTGCTTCACTGCATCCTGAATTGCAGCGTCCTCTGGAACTGCAGCAACTGTGAACTGCTCTGCTCCAACCCACAACAATAATGAGCTTGGTCTGATACCCGCAAGGGTCTGGTTCGCGCTATATAAAACTTTCAATAAATAAATGTTCGAGCAGCTGTTCTTTTGTAGACATCGTTGACTTTGAAGATGGCAGCTGGGTATGTACTGTATTCTTGCAAGATCTAGCTAGCCCAGGGCGTCCTGTGAGATCTTGAATTCTACAAATGAACAGGATGAACCATAATGCATAGACTTCTAAACAAACAGGAAAAAATAAAAATAAGACAGAAATAGCTGCAAAGGAAAGAGTTGTCTAACACTGTTGTCTTCACTTTTATCACGACCTGTTTTCCTTTTTATGTGTGAGATGGGCTTTTCATATATACAATATCTACCAAAGAATCCTTCTCAAAGTTTAAAAAACAAAATATGACAAGGAGTAGTCTGTGATGCTGTTTGTTGGCAAAGGATGTGAGCATAGACACAGTACTTGATGCTGTTAAGAGTCACAGCATGTGAAAACAAAATGGGTGGTGTCTGGTATATAAATCTGGCACATGCAAATCCAATAACATGTCACTATGCTAATATGTAGCTTGAGAACTAGTTAATGGGAAATAAAGACACCAGGCCATGCCAGTAAGCAGTAGCGGCTGCTAACAGGAGTAGTGGTGGGCGAGGAGGGGGGGAGTGGTTAAATAAAAAGAAAAAGGGAATAAAAAAAAAGAAAGAAAAAAAATGAACTTACCTTCCCGCCTGCCGGCTCTCCTCCATCCTCGTCGCAGCACTGGAACAGGAGGCACCCAGGCTCCCTATAGCCAATGCAATGCAGCATTCTGATTGGTCTGAGTGCCGTCAATTGATGCTCAGATGGCGACTGAGGGGCACAGCATGTTTCCCACCAGGCTGTGTAATGCAGTCTGGTGGGGAACATGCAAAGTGCGCATGCCTGTTTGGCCAGGGCAAGACGGCCGGCCAAGCAGTCATGTCCACTTTGGAGTGTGCAAACCACACCTCTCCCTGCTCTGCGGCAAACAGAGCCCCTCCCAGCCCGCACTGTTACAGAACCAGAAAATAGTGAAACATA
>NW_028243263.1:0-6000 GCF_964263255.1 Lissotriton vulgaris
TTCACTTGTCCCTATGCCCATGTTGGATCAATTGACATTACAAGCTCAATTTTTAGGTTTCACCCTGCGAATCGATCGCGAAGCGATCGTCGCAGCGAAACTTATTGTGATTGTTTCTGCTTTCAATGAGTCAAGGGAGACAGGAGACAAGTGATGTGCACGCGCAACCTTCCGAACTGGGATCAGGTCGCGCGCGCTTCCTGTCTCCCGTCTCCCATGGCTCCTTGAAAGCAGGCACACATACACACACACATACAGCCGCCCCCCACATACAGCCCCCCCGCGCACACACACACACCTGGAGAACCCTCGCCCCCCACGGCGCACACGCAGTCACATCCACATTAAGCACCGGAAGAGGGGCGCGGGCACCGGCAATGTGCCCCGACGGCCCCCCTTCCCACTCGGAGCTGCATCACCAGTTCTCTGGCTGCCGGTGTTCTCTCTGGTGCGGCGGCTGCAGGCGGGGGCTCTCTGCTCCTCACACCGGAGCCCCACCTGTTCCTCCAGTCCTCCAGTCGGCGGCTCTCCTCCTGCGGCTGGGGATGCTCTTCTTGTTTCCCACTGAGAATAACTCTGTTCTCTCACTCCCCTCATGTTTGAACACATTTTTACGCGAACAGTCCCTCTGAGGCAAGGGATCCCCGCTAATGGCTTTTCTTGGGTTCGGAGGCATCGGCTTAGACGGTGGCGCGTGCTTGGGTCCGTAAGCATCCATCGGATCATTGGTTAGAGCACACAGTCCCGCGCGCCAGGGTCGCGTGACCGCGGATCACATACCGCGAGCGAGCGCGAGCCCACACGCAAGGAGAGGCTAGTCCCAGAAGAACGCCTGCGGGGCACGCTGTCACAGGCCATTATGTGCATGCACATTTATAATCTGTGAGAACTTGAAGAATCCTCCAGGCAGGGAGAGGCCCACTACAGACGGTATGAAGTGATATATAAAAACGTAAACATGGCTGATTGTCACGCGTGCTGCTGTCTCGGCTTGCATGGCTGCTGGACAGAGACTTGCAGAGGCAAACACGATATTCAGAGCAAATGAACATCTGCTCCTGGTACGGAAGGCAGGGAACATTCTCGAAGTAAAGGGGGTGCCACACTGGTGGAAGGAAGTAAAGAAACGATCTCTGCTCTATGCCTTTTACTTTTTCTGTTTGTCCCTCTCGCTACACTGGAGCATATACTATCTACCATCCTTTTGCTTGCACGGCCTGTATGCTTCCACCACTCATATTTGGAAACTACTGTTTTATTTTCCTTCCAGCACACCACAAGGCTACGTGTTTTTTCAAGCTCTCTCCCTTGTGTGCTACTTCACTCCACTGAACACCCAGTACCCCTTGCATGCTCAGTGTTCCTCTCTCCATTGTGTGCTGCTCTCACTCGAGTGTGCTTCTGCCCAATGCCCTGTATTATTCTCTTCTTGCACACTGCGATCTCCTGCCTGCTTCAACTCCGTGCTCTGTGTTGCTTCCTCTTTCATGTGCAACTTTGTCCCTAGAGACCCCACAGCATTTGCAATGCAATAGGTCTCGCATTATTAAAGTTTGAGCTATTGGCATTGCTAAATAATGCAACACCAATAGCTCCAACTTTAATAATGCGAAACCTATTGCATTGCAAATGCTTGTTTTCTATTTCTTTTTAACCAGATCCAATGTCCGATCAGCCATGCTTATAAAAGCCAACACATTCTCCGTTTGTCACACACTTACAGAATTCAGTTTGTGAAAAATGCATACTCTCCACAGCTTTATTCTCTGTCATATTTCCATAACATATCTCTTCAGAAACTTATAAAGGAGACATACCAACCTGCCTTGCCTTGTGCTCACAGCGCCCCCCTCTGTTCATCACCATCTGTCACTTTGTACAAATCACTTTTCCACCTTGACTTCACCATACTGTGCTCTCATATTTCACACAGTCCCTTGCCCATGAAGAGTACATCACTCAGTGCTCCTCTGGTCACCTATGTCCAACTGCCCACTTCATGCACAATGCCAAGGGCACACCTTACAAAAAAAACAATACTCACCACCTGCACAATTGTGATTTCTCCCCAGATTGAGGCCCCCCACTGCTGTCACGAGGCACTACACGCAATGCTCCCCTGAACCATAATACAATTGCTGGCCGGGGATGCAGCATTTTCTTCTGTCCCTTGCTTTACATATAAGAGTTCCACATGCTAATATAAATACCTATTAGCCCATCACCTGCTCCTATTTAGAACAAAGTCCCAGGACAAATCAACCCCCCTGAGGACACACAGAATGTGTCTGTGAGAAAGTGCTCCTTTTTGCGTGGTCACACAAGTTTTTTTTCTGCCAAGTTTTATTACTGGTTCTTACTCTAATAATTCTGGGACACTGCTGTCCTGTGCCAAGTGTTTGTGCTCAGACTCCTAAAAATGTAGAAGTTGGCTAATCCCTCTTTTAGGACCTTGGCATATGGTGCAGGAAATACACTTATGGCATAAAAAGTGGATTGCAGCACTTATTGTGCCATCCACTAGCGTGACCAAGAAATCACGGCTTCAGACCTACCAATGAAGCACGACTGCTGCAGTATAAACCTACAGTCTGACCTCTCAAACTAACCATTTTGACAAGACAAAAAACATTCCTTTTAAATACTAATGTCAACCCTATGCAGGCCTTTTAGCCCACAAGGCAGGCTGCATGGTACTTAAATATGGGACATGTAGAAATGTAATTTAACCATGTCCCCACAGTGACAAGGTTACAAAACCAACGTTCACAGTGGCAGGCCATGGCTGTCTTATAAAGAAAACTAGAGCATTTATTAAAATTATAAGTTTGTGTCTCGGATCTGGGATCAGCTCTAAAAATAATTCACCCACTCTCTTTATTATTAAATATAACACCAATTGACTGATGCAGATGGATATTCAATCAATATTTATGAAAAGTAACTTTTAGAAAGTTACAGTTTCCCTGCCTCAAACTCCTGGAGTCTACTTTATATTAGCTCTCTAGGAAAAGTCAATTAAGTGCTTGACCTTAGTGAGGGGTGACCACTTCTTGCCAGAGCAAGGGCAATTATTTGTGAGTGGGGACATATTTACTTCCCCTGGCAGGAAGATCAGTTTGGGGCCCAGAATCTTAACTAACTTCAATGGGGCTTGCTCTTTCACAAGAAAAAGTCCGGTGCCACCTGGAAAGGTCCAGCCCTTGTCCCCATAATCTGGCTGGTACCTAACCCATTGGGAAGGAAAGCTACCACAGAAACTGGTATTGAGTGACCACAGAGACGAGAGACTCCTCATTACCCTGGACACACCTCTGGGTATGCACACAGGGTCTGCACGAGGGGTTCCCCTCTCTTGAGTTTTGGGAATAAGGTGCACTGTGGGATTGTTTGCACTAGGGCAAAGGGCAAACAGGTAAAGCTGCAAAAGTGAGAAGGGCTGCACCAGGAACCTTTACCCTATCTTCTATATCTATCTATACTAATATAATAAAGAGAGAGCCCAAACCTTTGAGGCGGGTAATCTCAGGAACCACAGCACCAATCACAACACCCAATGCAGCGTTGGAAAGGACAGTTGCAGCAGAAGGACATTGGCTATGCAGATGCCCACCATTGACATTTAAAAGGTAAAAGAACCATGCCAGCAAAGTAGTCCCTTGTGGTCGTGTCTGCGTTGTGCTGGGGGCATGTGGTACGTTCCGCCCTTTATGCCATGTCTCATATCGTGTGCTGTTGGCGTGTGCTGGGGGCGTGGGCGTGTGCGGAGCGCAGGATTACGAAAAAAAAAGCGAGCGGTGTGCCCAATATTTAATTGTTTTTTCTTCCTAGGTTCTGTACATTCCAGTTCCGGGTGTGCTTGCCCCGCGCTCCCAGTGACGTGCACCTGCTTTACTGTATGGAGGTCAGGCATGGCGCTATTCCCAAGGGCCGGAAGGAGCGCAAACAGGAGCCATTGTGCAGGAAATGTAATCTCGCCTTAATGTAAATGTGCTGGACTTGTAAAGCGCACAGCTGCCCGTAAGCGTCCCGGCGCTTGCTTAGGGAACCCGTCCTGGTATTCCCCTGTGAGAAACCACGGCAGGGTGTCCACAAGGTGAAAGCCAGGCATCCTGCCGCGAGGGGCCATAGTGGAGATTAAGCAAGCTATTGCCCAGAGTCGCAGAGTGTGACTCCGTGAGTTGAGTAGGCACCAGAGCGAGAATTGTCAAGTCCGTGGAATTTTGAGCCCGAGACCCGCCGAGGCGGGGAATCGAACCCTGGTCCACGGTCGATCTCAGCTTCCGGGTCTGCCGCCTCTAACCACTGAGCCACACTTCTCCACCTTTAACTTCCGGTAACGCCTAAAGCGCACACTGGAGGTTTTCCACTTCTGTTGTGGACAGGCCTCGCGCCACGCACATCCGGACACAAGGCCCACCTCCACGGAAATAGCAAGAAAGGGACTATCCCTCCCCCGGGAATATGTGATGATATTCCGCAAACCAACATCCCGCATACCATCACTCTGCAATTTTAATAATGCTGGACTATTAATCCGCAAAGACTTCATTTCTAAAACTTTTACAAAGCATATGACTTTTTCACGCATGCCATTATAACGCAAATGCATGTGTGGTAAAGTCATATACATTGTAAAAGTACATTATTAAAACATCAAATATATGTTTGTATATATATATAGATATATATATATATATATATATATATATATATATATATCCAACGTATGCAGGAACCCCATTTGAAGACGGCCTCAGGAAGAATCAAAATAATCACTTTATTGCATGGCAGTGTGCAAGCAGGCGACTGGAAGGAGCTCACATCAGGAAATTCTAACGCCAGACGCGTTTTGAGAGTCTTTGCCTCTCTTCTTCAATGGCGTGCTGCTGAAGACAGATGAAAGCGCTGTTTCACTATGCACCATAAGTAGAAACACCTGCCGAGCTGGGCGTGGCCCACCGCACGGCATACTGGTTGTTGTAGTGCACTGTGTCCCTCTCACGTGAGCGCGTCTCTTCAAATGTCAAAAAGAAAGCATATTAAAGTCTCAAGTAGGTTTGATGGGGACATCCAACAGTCACCTGCCCCGCTTCTTTACTGACATCGTGATGGGGCACAATCACCCTGCAGTGGCGTCTACCCGACTTCCTCCTCGCATTCCAAACCTTGTGGTGGAGGCTCGGCGAGACCCGTACTGCAGCAGTGGACCAATCTTCACGACCGGGACCGGCCGTTAACAAATCCAACGTATGCAGGAACCCCATTTGAAGACGGCCTCAGGAAGAATCAAAATAATCACTTTATTGCATGGCAGTGTGCAAGCAGGCGACTGGAAGGAGCTTACATCAGGAAATTCTAACGCCAGACGCGTTTCGAGAGTCTTTGCCTCTCTTCTTCAATGGCGTGCTGCTGAAGACAGATGAAAGCGCTGTTTCACTATGCACCATAAGTAGAAACACCTGCCGAGCTGGGCGTGGCCCACCGCACGGCATACTGGTTGTTGTAGTGCACTGTGTCCCTCTCACGTGAGCGCGTCTCTTCAAATGTCAAAATGAAAGCATATTAAAGTCTCAAGTAGGTTTGATGGGGACATCCAACAGTCACCTGCCCCGCTTCTTTACTGACATCGTGATGGGGCACAACCACCCTGCAGTGGCGTCTACCCGACTTCCTCCTCGCATTCCAAACCTTGTGGTGGAGGCTTGGCGAGACCCGTACTGCAGCAGTGGACCAATCTTCACGACCGGGACCGGCCGTTAACAAATCCAACGTATGCAGGAACCCCATTTGAAGACGGCCTCAGGAAGAATCAAAATAATCACTTTATTGCATGGCAGTGTGTAAGCAGGCGACTGGAAGGAGCTCACATCAGGAAATTCTAACGCCAGACGCGTTTCAAGAGTCTTTGCCTCTCTTCTTCAATGGCGTGCTGCTGAAGACAGATGAAAGCGCTGTTTCACTATGCACCATAAGTAGAAACACCTGCCGAGCTGGGCG